>NC_069789.1:78835687-79138718 GCF_027406575.1 Nycticebus coucang
TTTGATATACTATGCATAGTGGAATTATTACTATAGTCAAGCAAATCAACATATCCATTATTTCACACAGTTACCCTTTTTTTTGGGTGGCACTCATACTTGCTGTTTAAAATGGTAGTCAGAGATGATGGCTTGAAAGCTAATTCCAAGACTATGTTAGGAAAAAGGTCTATAGGAAAGCATTCAAACACATGCTCAAATATTATTCATGCCATTCAAACCCAATTCAGGCCAGCACCCCTAGACTCCACAATAGTAGATGGAACGTCTAATGTGATTCCAGGTGCATGTGAGCACTGTCTCCTACTCATGCACGAACATGTGTGGAAATGGCTCTTGGCCTTGACTGAAATGATTATTAAAATGCCATCAGGTGCAGAAGCAATAAAGACATAAAAATTCAGGGCAATTATACAGGCAAATATCTGCAGCACTAAGCGACAAGGAAAACACCCGTTATGTGTTGTCATAGCTGACACATGCATACAGTGAACAGTTGCTAGGTTCTCAGAAAGTTGTGCTTACTTGAAGTTCTCACACGTGACAGCCACTGAGTGCCCTGGATAAGATCAAGTGATACATCAGTAGGTGCCCCATCAATGCTCGCTGAATGAAAATTACACAAAAATACTATGAAAAGTAACATTATGCAAAGTTTAACGAGTTTTGCTAAGTACTCTTAGGCTCATGTTCCATCCCGAAGATGAAACATGAATTACAGAAGGATTATTGAAGAGGTTCTTTTTTGATCTTTGTGGTGCTCACACTAATGGAAAACACTCCCCCAAATCCTTTAATAAAAACACACACTGGGAGAAGAACGTATATACCGAAGTATAGCTGATTAAACAGGAGCTCAAGAAGGAACATGTTTAAAGTAAGGAAAACCGTGGTTTGGCACAATCCATCGGCTTCACATCTTAAAAATCAGACAGCTTTCTACACTATTAGTCTTATTTTAAGCGAGTCTCTGGAGAACCCCTAGACACGGGAGGGGAAGGGAGCTCTAAAGAGGTTGTGGACAAAGTGGGGGTCCTCAGAGGTACGTTCAGCCATCACGGTCTGCAGAGAAAGGCAAGTTCACAGCCCAGGGCTGAGACGCTTCCTCGTGGAAGCCGACTCACCTTCACTCCCGAAGGTGGCCCGCGCCGCAGGCAGCAGCAGCGCCAAGCAGAGCCAGCAGCTCAGCCGGAGCGCGGGCATGGCGGGCGCGGGGCTCCTCTGCGGAGTCGCTGCGCGGCGCCCGGGGTTCTCACTCTGCGCTCCGCAGTGCCTTTCTTTCCTTGATCAGGTGGTTTTATCGACTCTTCTACCTGACTCAGTCCCGACAGGAAGAGAGCCCGTGTTTCAGGGTGTGACTCACCTGTGAATAAGGAGGACCCAGCCCTCCGGGGGCAGACACACAAGCACACGCCGGGCTGTGGACTGCCCCAGCCGCCCGCTCCGCCCGCCCCAGGAGGGCGCACACCTGGCCCGGGCCAAGGGCGTGGCGCAGAGGCTGCGGCCCCGGGATCCTTCCCGTGGAATGTGCCAGATCCCCCAGATCCCTCCTTCTCTCCTAGTGTGGTCTAAGACAGAATTGACAAAGGCGGTTAGCAGCCCGCACCTTTCTCAAACCCAAAGGCCCAGCCTCAGCTACTCTAACTCTCAAATATGCTCTGATCAGCTTTGGCCTGAGACATCAGGGAAGACAGAGTCTGAGAGTCATGACGGGGTCCTCTCCACCTCTGACTTAGGGTCAGCTTCTCTCTCTCAAATACTGCAACCTCATTCTTTTCCCTCACAACCACCAGGCAGGACCAAGGGTTCCTATAACCTCCTGATCACCTGGGTCAGCTCCTCCTTAAGTTACCCGTTGACTGCCCAGCTTCCCTCTGAAGCCCAGGTGTCACTTTGTATTCCCGACAACTAGCACAGTATCTAGCTTGCTGGTGGTGGTTAATAAATATTTGGTTGAATTGAACAATAGGATCTAGAGTGGGTACTCTGTACATGGTAGAACTTACTTCTGCGGGCCCTGATGGAAAATGGTTATTGACACCAGTATCATCCACCGCACTAGGGCAACTGCGGGTCTTGGCATAACCTACATTGTCCCTACCCCTAGTGAAGCTGATGTCAATGATTCAAAGATGCGGCTGTCCAGGAGAAGGCTTTGTTTGCTGCCAAGTGATTTAAGCCAGAAGCTTAAATATAGACAATCTGTCCAAAACAACTATTCCTGCTTCCCATTATCAAGGCTCACAAGGGTCCCTAACAAAGGTGTTTGCTGACTGAATAAATGTTCTCTAGATCGTTCAATAGATGATAACAACATAAGATAACTAACAAACAATACAAGCACACACAACAGCCACAGGGTGTAAGAAATTTAGTTTATGCATGTTGTGTAGACCAGTGTGGGCTGATTGGGGTTGCCAGGGATGCATTTGCGCAGAACCCGGAGCATGAACCTGGTATTAGGAATAACTGAAATCTGAATGCAGTGCCCAAGAACCAGAGGGGCAAGAAAGGTCGCTGCAACCTAGCTAGTAAATAACACCGCCTCTAAAACTCCTGCAACGAAAAATGAGGAAGAAAAAGGAAACTCCAACTTCCTCATCCCAGGCTTCTCTTCTACTCTGCCTAGGAGTCAAACAAAGGGCATAAATACTCTTCTTTCTCAAAATTCAGAGTATTCAGTCACTACTAACCTTTCAGTTCACAGAGACTAGATCTTTAAATTTAGAATTTTCCCTCCTGGTAGTTGGTGCCTTGTGGAGGCTGGGATCCTGTCCCTGAGTTCCATCCATGTGGCGCAGTTCACCCTAGTCTTGCAGGAATAAGGAACGGGGCTCTACAAAATACAGCCTTAGAGGTAAATTTCATTTTAGTGCAATTTATTATATCTCAAAAGTTAGAACAGATATATTTGCACCTGCCATCACTTTTGGACAGTGATACCAATAACAGCAAGCACATACATAGTGCTATTTGTCCATCACTACTATAAATCCTTTGTGCATATTAACCTTTTAATCTTCAAAACAGCCCTATAAATTAGGGATTCTATAGATGAGGGAACACAGGCTTACAGACATCAAGTAACATGCTCAGAGTCACACTGCTGGTAAGTGGCTGCATAGAGCACCCTTGACATCAGTAGCGCTATCTTAGAGAAAGACTCCATCTTGCATTTAAAAGGCCTGATTGTTAAGGAGACTAGATGTTCAACTAATCAATAGAGACTACATCCAACAAGACCAGGTGTAACCAGACCCACCCTTTATTATCGGCACTAACCAGAGGACTGAAGGACTATAAGAAGAGAGGGATTTAACCAGTACAACGCGACCGTCTCACTAGAGAACATCCTATTGCCACTTGTGGTCGGTGCTCTGCATCTGCCACACCAAGACTCTGCAGGGAAAATTAAGGATTTTTCCTTGCAATATATTGACAACTATTGGGATCAGCTCAGGACACTGTCTTTGTCCGTGTCACTGTCCTTGGACTGATTTGTTAATCCCTTTTCATCCCTTTCTCTCTCCTTATTTTCTTTTTTTGAAACAGTGTCACCCTGACGCCCCAGCTGTAGTATGCAGGAGCCTGATCATACTTCATTGCAACCTCAAACTCCTGGGCTCAAGGATCCCCCCCACTTCAGCCCCCTTAGTAGCTGGTTCTACAGGTACACCACCAGGCCTGACTAATGTTTCTATTTTTAGTAGAGATAAGATCTAGCTCTTGCTCAGGCTGGTCTTGAACTCCTGAGCACCCTTTTCTCTTGTGTTAAGTGTTACTGTTACATATATAATTTACAGTATTAACAGACCTGTGGATGAGCTTGAGCCTGTGTGCCCACGGCTATGACCATCAAGGAATGAGTGGTGCTAACAAGAATTTCCTTCTTGGGAACTCTATGTAGCTCTTGGCTTTTATGATTAAATAAGCACCTATAACTGTCTGACCTTGTAGAAAAACACAAATGTGCATGGACCTGGTTGTATCTGATCTTACTCTGCTCAAGACAGTAGCAAAGCCAAGATTCAAAACCAGGCAATCTGGCTCCACCATCCCTCATTCTTCTTTAGGTCAGATTGAAAAACACCATACAAAAAACAAATTCACTGAAACAGTTCAACATGCAGTCAAAGGTTATTTATCCTTGACCATCACAACCCAGCCAGATGGAAGACTACTGGCATACATCAATAAAGCCAATTCACAAAGACTCTAAACAAACACTTCAATTTTTCCAAGATGTTAGCTCTGAAAGGACCCCCAGAAGGCACCTGGACCAGGGGCGGAAAGGGACAGCAGGCTCCTGGGCACCATATCAACCAGCAGCCACTTTTATGTGAACAGTACAGGATTTTAAACACTATTTAAAAAAGTAAATTCCTTAAGGCAGGCACTGTGCAATTTTTCTCAGTTCCCACCACTTTGCATTGCCTTGTTCTGAGCTTTTTCACACGTCTACAAAACCTGTCTGGCTCAGACCCCTGCATCCTTTACCTCACTCAGGGACAATGTCATCCTCCTTTACCAATTTTAGGGTTCTTCTCTGTGCATTGCTGGGGTTACAAATGCTCCAGTGTGGTCCAAGCTGTGGAACAGATTCCCAAGGCCAAGCCCTGGCTTCACCCTTCATCAGATTAGTTTTCTCTGATCCTTCATTTCTTCATCTGTAAAATGGGGATAATAATAGAACATTTACCTACTAGTGTTGTTGGGAAGATCAAATGAGTGAACAACATTTCTAGCGCTCAGAACGGCACCAGGCACATAATATGCACTATACACGTGCAGCTATAATAATAATTATTGTTACTGCTGTTATTACTATTATCACTAAGTAAGCACCAGTTTTTTCCATATTATATTACTAAAAGATGGGATTTTTTTTTTTACTTCCACTCTTCTCCTAATTGATTATTGTGTCGTAATTGTAAACTTCTTTTTTTTTTTTTTTTGAGACAGTCTTACTTTGTCACCCTCGGTAGAGTGTGGTGGCATCATAGCTCACAGCAACCTAAAATTCTTGAGCTCAAGCAATTTTCTTGCCTCAGTCTCCCAAGTAGGTGGGAATACAGGCACCCGCCACAATGCCCAGCTATTTTTGGAGGTGGGGGTCTCGCTCTGGCTCAGACTGGTCTCGAACCTGTGACCTCAGGCAGTCCAGCCGCCTCAGCCTCCCAGAGTGCTAGGATTACAGATGTGAGTCACTGCACCTGGCCTCATAATTGTAAACTTCTGTGGAACTTTTGGTCCAATCCAGGTTTACATCCAGTTACTGATACTTACTTGGAAGTTGTTAATTAATTTTGCTACTTACTTGGAAATCCCCTTCACATCCATATTTTCTTGCCTAATGTTTTAAAATTTTGCTTTAAGGTAGGCTAGGATCTTATATTTCAGGGAATAGGTAAAGGCAAGAAGGATTCAAATATATGCTTAGATTACCTTTAATTAACAAGGGCCTTTCAAAAGAGCAATAAAAATCTATTTGCTGTTTCACAGGGCCCAAATATATTTTTCTAAATCCAGACAAAAATCAACTTGATACTACTTAGTAATAAAAAAGGAATAAACTACCAGTACACGCACAACACAAATGAATCCCAAAGCATGGTGCTAAGTGAGAGGAGCCAAGTGCAAAAGATCAGCTTCTGTGTGGTTTCATGAAATCCTAGAAAAGGTAAAACTACAAAACAAGAAAGCAGAGCAGTGGCTGCAAAGGGTAGGGACTAACCTCAGTGGGACATAAGGATACTCTTAGAGAATGAAAGACATATTCTGGCTGGGTGCTATGACTGACACCTGTAATCCCGGCACTTTGGGGATTGAGGCTGGAAGAGCACTTGAGGTCAGGAGTTAAAAAGACCAGACTGGGCAACATTTTATAAAGACCCCATCTCTACAAAACATAAGAGAAATCAATTGGGGGTGCTGGCATACACCTGTAGTCCAGCTATTCAAGAGGCTGAGGCAGGAGGGTTAGGCCAGCCTAGGAGTATCAGAGTGCAGTGAGCTATGATCATGCCCCTGGACTGTAGCCTAGGTGACAGAATAAAAAAAAGAAAAGAAAAAAAGGAAAAGAGAAATACAGTAGAACCTCCATAGTTTACCACCTCTTTAAGTTGACCTAATTTTCATAGACTGGACATGTACCACATGTACATATCAGTACAGTAGGCCTAATTCCCTGTGTTGACCACCTCTGTATCTTGACCAGTTTGTTACAGTCCCTTGGTAGTCAACTTACAGAAGTTCTACTGTATTCTAAAATATGATCGTGATCAAAAATAATCAAATTGTATGCATAAGATCAGAAAATTTGATTATACATAAATTAAACCTCAATAAACTGGTGCAAAAAAGAAAAAAAATCTCAAAACTGTCAAACCTAATTGATAATTATGATACTTCAATTCACATGTGAAAACTCAATGCCACCACTGGAAACATACCAGTGTCTCCATAAGCTGTGACAAAGCCACAAAGTCATAGCTCAGAGTCTCACCCTGACATCTCTGCTGGTTCTGATCAGCTCTAAACTGCCAGCTCAGGCCTTTAGGCAGAGATACCACCCATGAAGTGCAAGAGGACCCCCTCTTCTGGAAACCTGTCTGCCTTGGCAATTTGCCAAGAGTAAGAGATGCCTTTTTAAAAGGTTTGTTTAAGGGCACAAATTTCTTTTTTTTTTTTGTAGAGACAGAGTCTCATTTTATCGCCCTCGGTAGAGTGCCGTGGCATCACACAGCTCACAGCAACCTCCAACTCCTGGGCTTAAGCAATTCTCTTGCCTCAGCCTCCCGAGTAGCTTGGACTACAGGCGCCCGCCACAACGCCCGGCTATTTTTTTGTTGCAGTTCAGCCGGGGCCGGGTTTGAACCTGCCACCCTTGGTATATGGGGCCGGCGCCTTACCAACTGAGCCACAGGCGCTGCCCATAAGGGCACAAATTTCAAACTCGAACTTTTATTCTAGAAAGTTGACCCTGTATTTTCATCTGATCCTCCCCAAAGTTGTCATGTTCACCTAGAGTGTAACCCCTGGTGCCAGTGGGGATAATGTTCTACACCAAAGTTCTCCAACCACAGAGCAGGAAAGGCACTGGGGCATTCCACAGGGTGTGGCCAGGAAGGCCCATGCCCTGGAAGTCCCCTTTCTTCATTGTTACATTTGCAGCTTAGTCGTTACCTAGGGGACTTTGCCTTTTATAATGCTGTGTAAATCATTTCACAGAATGGTCATCTCTCCACCCCAAGCCCCAAAATAGAATTACAAGTAACATGTTGATTTTTGCCTTGAATTCCATCATTACCTTAGTTAGCGTTTAGAAGGAATGTTTGGCATGTCACCCTCTTTCCAACTCACTTAATGATAAAACTGAAGCACAGGCTGTTAACATGCCAGCAATAGACAGGGCTGCTGGTCCCAATTCCCTGCCCTTTAAAAATCTCCCCAGATAGCTCTAATTATGCCAGAATTCACATTAAAATTTTAAATGTAAAACATAGCAGTCAGGAAAATTTTTTTTTAGTTTCTCTTTGTTCTTAATTGGTAAAGAAAAATGTCCATAAATGGAAAAGGTTCAGTGTTTCTTGGATCGTCTGGGTAAATTTTCTAAGGCTGGCCAGACTCCAAAAAACAATGTTCTCTAAAGCAAAGCCCTGGCTGAAGTGGCAAGCTTCCATTCTGTGCAGAAACATATATGGTGTGCCCACAGCTAGTTTTCAGGCAGCAGTATATGCCAGACCAGAAATAAAGTAATGCCTTTATTCCTGGGGGAGATGATCTTTTTTCTGTATTTGGCTAATGATGCACCTGGGCCAGAGATGTGGGAAGTCAGCACACAAAGAACTTACTTTGCATCTTGCATGGTGTAGCTATTACAGACAGAAATATTCGAATCAATTTGTTTAAAATACAAAAAATAGGAAGGAGCAGGGAGAAGAGGAATGTAGAAAAAATAAAACAGAGGGCAAAAGACTGTGAGAGAGGGACATGTAGGTTTCAAGGGTGTGCCAGCTGTTATGTTCTCTTAGACTGAAATTTGTCCACACGTCTGTGAAAGATTGATTAGTAAATGAAACACCATGCTTCCTCAATTACTCCTGTACTCGGACCATAAATACTTGGGTTTGAACAAGAGAGGCAAAGGAGCCCACCGTAAGGACAATGCTCTGGATTGCAGTGGTTGGCATCAGGACTGTATCACCTGCAGGCTTGACAAAATAAAATAGAAATGACAGGTGGCCACCTTTGGATCAGAGAAACCACCCTTGTCTTTGCAAAGAACAAATGAGTCCAGGAAACAATGCTTCTTATTTTATTTTATTTTATTATTAAATCATAGCTGTGTACATTAATGCCATCATGGGGCACCATACACTGGTCTTATAGACCATTTGACATATGTTCATCACACTGGTTAACATAGCCTTCCTGGCATTTTCTTAGTTATTGTGTTAAGACATTTATATTCTACATTGACTAAGTTTCACATGTACCCTTGTAAGATGCACCGTAGGTGTAATCCCATGGAAACAATACCTCTAAAAGTACTCCTAAATGTATTAAATTTAAATCTGAATCTCTTCCACCTTTAATAATTTAACTTATAAAGTATGAAAAACTGTATAGCATTTAGATTAGCGGTTCTCAACCTGTGAGTCACGACCCCTTTGGGGGTGGAACAACTCTTTCCTCTTTCACAGGGGTCGCCTAAGATTATCGGAAAGCACATATTTCCGATGGTTTTAGGAACCGAGACACAGCTCCTCATGTGTGGGGGTCACCACAACATGAGGAACATATTAAAAGGTCGCAGCATTAGGAAGACGGAGAACCACTGATTAGAGACCAACCCTCAGCCTTTAGATAGGAAACTTTGAGTGTATTTTAAACGTCTAATAATAATTTTGACAATTACAATACTGACAGCCAAGCTATGATGAATATTTTTTGTGCCCAGCTCAGTACTGGGAGACTATGCAGGGATTATAAAGTTCGTTTTTCATCATAGCCCCAACCCCATGAAGCAGGGGCTGTTACTATTCTTCTCATTTTGAGGTTACTCAGGCTTACCCTCCCAAATCCATGCTGATATCTCTCTCTAGATTTATTATTCCCCTACGATATAGAAACAAAGTAAGTCTCTCACTGAATAAACATAACCTCCTCTAAATAAAAAAAGTTATGTTCTCAATTTACAATTGACAAAATGTGGAAACAGCCTAAATGCCCACCAACCCAGGAATGGATTAACAAGCTGTGGTATATGTATACCATGGAATACTATTCAGCCACTAAAAAAGATGGAGACTTTAGATCTTTTGTATTAACCTGGATGGAGGTGGAACACATTCTTCTGACAAAAACCTCACAAGAATGGAGAAACAAGAATCCAATGTACTCTGTTCTAATATGAAGGCAGTAGATGAGCTTATACAAGGGGAGGGGAGGGGAATGAGCAAGTGGGGAGAGGGGAGCAGGGAGGGGGGTGGGGGAATGGTGTATGGCACATCTCTTGGGAGCACGACACCATGATAAGAGGGACTTTATCTAACAAATGCAATCAGTGTAATCTAATTCTTTGTACCCTCAATGAATCCCAAACAGTAAAAAAGAAAAGTTGAATCGGATCTTCAAATAAAATATGAAATGCCTAGTCCTTATAGCCTATATTCTATAGTGACCCATCTCTAGCAGATAAGCAATAAACAAGGTCTGGCTGTTAGGAGGCCAGTTCCTTTTCATATTACCTGTTTTTATTCTTCAGTACAATGACTTCTGATTCTCAGGCATCATCCTTTCATATCATCCAGTCAGGTCTTACATGGCTTTCTGGTGTTTTGACACCTTAATCCAGATATAAGAGTACTCTATTAAGTAACTCAATTCTTGAACTCCTTATAATTAGAAGTTATTTTCAGCATAATAGAAAAAAATCTGAGGAGTCTGAAAGAGCTCAAGAATTTAACTGCTATAGTCCTGAAATCAGCTTTTCTAGGAGCTAGTTACACAAAAATCCCCAAACATTCCTGGGTGGTTCTTTGCAGAAAGCCTGCAGATTGGATCTGACTTTTGTTTTTTGACTGCCCTGCAATTACGGTGAGAGCTACAAATAATCACAGAAAAATCTGGAGACCTTCCTCACTAACCCAAAAATTTCTCCTAGCTTCAATATGTTTATTTAGATTAAATAGAAGAATTAATTCAGTGATTCAGACAATTTAAACCAAAATAACACATCTGCCTCAACCATCCAGCTATTTTGGGTGAATATATTTTAGGCCTGAGTTATTTGGACAGTTATTTCAGTGCTCTGCTTTTTATTGTATGAATACATAGCACCACAAGCTTTAATTGCCATTGCTTTATGAAAGCTAATAATGCTGCTGCTATTTTCTTATCTCAGCGTCCTTGGAATGAACTTAGAAAACGTCAGCTAAAGCAGAAGGTGGCTACTTGATTTCAAAACAGATTTGTTTATATGGAAGGGAATACTTCTTGTGCACTTCAAGTAATATAATGAGTTACACCAATGCTAAAAATTCTACACATATATGGATATATATTACTTGAGCTTTAGGTAGGAAATTTTTTTTGAGTAAGATTTGGAGGATTTTGTTTGGTTGATTTGGGTTTTAGCTTTTAATATTGCATTTTATTTTCTTAAAAAAAAAAGAAAAGGCAATTCTAAGTCTTCTTCCCCCTCAAGGCCTAATGCAAAACTCATCTTAGAAGAATTTTTGTCCAAAATTTATCTACATTCTAATCTTTCCTGTTAAAATTTCCAGAAGAACTCTTATTAACTTGATAAATAAATGTATTTTAATAAAGATTAATTTAATGAGCTTCTTTCCAGAACCAGATGTTGTCTAACTAGTCAACCACACTGTTGATTTTTCCTCTGGGTCACAGACAGAGCCAAAAAAGTGATCACGTGTAAGAGGCCATGGTGACTCAGACCAAGATCCCCTTACATAAAACCAGGCTGCATCTCATAGAAGCAGCAGAGGATGTTTGGGGAGTGGGAGCCCTCCATGACACTAACATTAAATGTAAGGAAAATAGCATAATATAGCCTGATATTTCCTAATTAACATACTATAGAATTATCCATAATTTTAACCAACTCTTTTATTTTTATTTTATTTATTTATTTAGAGACAGAAGCTCACTTAGTTGCCCTGGGCTTGAGTGCTGTGGCATCATAACTCAGAGCAACCTCCAATTCCTGGGCTGAAATTGATCTTCTTACCTCAGACTCCTGAGTAGCTGAGACTACAGGCACCTGCCACAATGCCCAGCTAGTTTTAGAGACAGGGTCTCACTCTGGCTCAGGCTAGTCTCAAACTTGTGAGCTTAGGCAATCCACCCGCCTCAGCCTCCCAGAGTGCTGGGATTACAGGTGTGAGCAACTGGGCCCAGCCTAACCAACTCTTTTAAACATCTGTATTTTCTAGAAGTTTTTGGTCTGATATACTTTCTTGGGCTGGGCATGGTGGCTCACACCTATAATCCTAGCACTCTGGGAGGCCGAGGCAGGTGGATTGCCTGAGCTCATGAGTTCAAGACCAACCTGAGCCAGAGTGAGACCTTGTCTTTAAAAATAGCCGGGCGTTGTGGTGGGTGCCTATAGTCCCAGCTACTTGGGAGGCTGAGGCAAGAGAATTGCTTAAGCCCAAGAGTTTGAGGTTGCAGTGGGCTGTGACACCACGACACTCTACCTAAAGGTGACAAAGTGAGACGCTGTCTCAAAAATATATATATAGATTTTCTTTTATTATGGTTATAAAAAACTTCATAATAGTCACAAGTTCTTGTACTTTGAGATTTACTAATCCTTTTTCCCAATCCCACATGAATTTATAAACTTCTATATGGCTCTTTGCCTTTCTGACTGAGAAATCCCATTTTTAGAATCTTTTATTATAATAACCTGTTATTGGTTGCTATTCTTAGGAAGTGTCCAAACTTTCCCATGGTCTTGACAGAGGGATACCAGATGGTAAAAGCTTCTTACATTTAGATGTCCCACAGTTTGCATATGGCGTCTTAGGTAATGTTCTCTGATGGAAGGTTCCAGACAGATCACCCAGCAGCAGGTGCCAGCAGAGGGGGGTCCAGGGAGCAGTGCTGTAAAGCACTAAAGCAGCAGAGAGCTTCCCTTGCCAAGCAATGTGCTCTGGCACAGGCCCATGCATCTAGAGGAAGAACAACTTCTCCCTGATTGGTGTGCCAGAAGAGGCTCCTTTTTTGCTATCCCTCTTTCCAGAGCGAGCATATTTTCTGATTTGCAGAGAAGGGTCTACTGAGCTGGCCTTGGCCCTGCCCCCACGGCTATCAATGGGAACCAGAAGATCAGTCTACAAGACTTCTTGATTTTTCTTGTCTCTGATATAGAGCTGAGAACTCAGATCCTATCATTCAATAATTTTAAAAATTTGACTTACTTTTCTTCAATATAATACCAGTTTTGATTGAATTTCACATTTCATCTTTCTGTTTACTCTAATTCTTGTGGAGCTCTTCCGAAAAGGTTTTTTCTGCATTGATTTGATATTCAGCACCAACTTCCACGAGATGCCATCTGGAAGATTAAACCACGTATTATGGGCGGCGCCTGTGGCTCAGTCGGTAGGGCGCCGGCCCCATATGCCGAGGGTGGCGGGTTCAAACCCAGCCCCGGCCAAATTGCAACAAAAAAATAGCCGGGCGTCGTGGCGGGCGCCTGTAGTCCCAGCTGCTCGGGAGGCTGAGGCAAGAGAATCACTTAAGCCCAGGAGTTGGAGGTTGCTGTGAGCTGTGTGAGGCCACGGCACTCTACCCGAGGGCCATAAAGTGAGACTCTGTCTCTACAAAAAAAAAAAAAAAAACAAAAAAAACCCACGTATTATATGGTCCAGGTCATTTATAATCACTTTAGAGAACATTGTTTACCATACTAATTCTGGAGGGATAGCTCTTCTAGCACATCTTATTCTATCCAAAGCCCTGTCCACTCTTCTCTCTAAGCAGTTCCATGTATATAACAAAATATACTTCTGATTCCACAGTACCTAAGTTTTTTAAATAATTTCTGGAATGGAAGTTTAGTAACTGTTTTGAATGTTCAAACAAACTACTATTGTTCGATCTTATATATAAACTTATAGTCCCAAAGAGGCATTCTACTGTGATCAGATGTTCTTTTCCCAGAAACCATGCTTCCTTTTCAAGAGTAAAGCCTACCTTTATGAAAGATTCCATCAACCTAACTCCCCTACCTGTATTCTGGAGGCAGCATCACTATCCAGTAGAAATTTTTATAGAGATGGAAATGTTCTATATTTGTGCTTCCTAATAGGAGAGCCATTGGCCACATGTATAATGCAGTTGAGGAGCTAAATTTTTAATTAATTAACTTTAATTTTAATAGCCACTCATGGTTAGTGACTACAATATCAGACAGTACAGATCCAAGGCCTTTTCTGGGACTCTTTTCATGAATAGACATTACACTAAGTGCCTCTTCATAGTGACTGCCTGTAACAAAATGTTTTATCTTAGGGGCAGCAGTCCCATAATTTCATTCTCAAGTTCCTACAAAATTAGTGAGTAGATAGAATCACTTCTTATGGGAAAATAATTTTTGAAAGGAGATACATAATAATTTTATTATTTGACTATTACCTAGAAGAAATTTTATCTTATATATTACATAACTTTTCTGAGCCTGAATTTCTATTGGCAAATATCACTTTTGTATTAATAAGCCACTGTAAACTAGACGCCTGGAACTCTGGGGTAAGTCCTTTACTCCGATTTTTAGTTTTACCTTCTTGAGACTAACACTTGGAAAGTCACAAAGATTTTTGTTTCTACAATTACAAGCTAAGGCATTCCCAGGGAAGTATGTTTAAAATTGCTTTCTAGGACACATTTGAAAACTTACTCAGAGATAGTAATCACCTACAAGTAGAATGTACTTACAAAAAATAGTCATCACAAACACAGGTTTCAAATGTTATCCTTTTTTTAAAAACTAGTATGACCCAAGAAGGAGGAAAGAAGTATTTGTAACCCATCTTTTCTGGTGACCCTGGCCTAAATTATTTACTGAAAGTCTGACAGATTTATTTTACTGAGATGATTTTGATAAGGAATCATTTATCTCAATAAAATATTTTGCTATGCTCATTCTTTATTTGTTCAATAAACTTTTTGATTATCAGCTATAATCTAGGCATTGTAGTGGACACTTGATAAAAAATACATCTCCACTACATAATCTCTGAATAAGACACATGTTATATATAACATGTTATATATATATATATATAAGCACAATTTCCTGGGCACGAAGGGAAGCAAAGGAAAAAATATTATTATGAGGTGTAATCTCAAGGCTTGTCCTGATAGAATAAGCTGCATTGTAAAAGAACAATAAATTGATTACTCCAATCTTTCTAATAAATGGCTACTCAAGTGCTAAGATATGGCTAATGGTTAACCCCTAAATTGGCTTGATGAACAGTAAGGGATCAGTAAATATTGCTGTTTGGTATTTCTGGGGACTGATGACTTGTCAGAGAGTCTGCAGGCTAGTGACTTCTCCAGTGGTTCCCATAATAAAACCCAAAAGTCCTTCTGCGGCCCTGGAGGTTGTCTGGGGCCTCTCCAACCCGTCCACTGCAGGTCTCTCTCATTCATTGTGCTCTGGCCACATTGGTTCCTCTGCTGGTTCTCAAACAAGGAACCATTTGCCACCTCAAAGCTCTTCCCCACCAGAGTATGGCTGTGATCAGAAGGCACCTCCTACCCTTGCCCAATTACTCCCTATTTCTTTCCTTTGCTTTGTGTTTCTTATTACTCATCACCATCTGTCATAAAATTCATGTCTTTACCATCTGCCCCCTGCTATGGAATATAAGCTTCATGACAGCAGGGACCATGCATTGTAGCAAGGCCTACTGGGCTCTCATAATATCTTTTCAAATCAGTGAATCATATGAGCTTCGTACTTATTTTACAAGGCTGAAATCCCTCGCCTTTCTATAACTCAGTTTGAACATTTATTATATATATAATGAGGGGAATTATATTTTATTAAAGTTCTTCTTAAGAATGTTAGGAAGATAATTAAATTAATACTAGACAGATTTGCCCTGATTTGAAGATAATGAATTCTAAAACTCAAATTCTCTTATTTTATTAAAATGATTCTATAGCCATATAGTCATACAACTGAAATGAGTATAAAAGAATGGAACGTATAACTATGATAAGAATGGTATAAGAAACAGTCAGCCTCAAAATGAGATGATGGTTATGAAAAATTCTTTCTTACGTTGAGAGCTGGAAGATTGAGAAGAGACCTGCAGATAAGACCAAGGATGTTAACAGGAGACAAAGTCCAAATCCTCCGTGCCTCTTTGCATCCATCTCCTGGTCCCATCACAGAGAAAGCGTCCTCCAACTCAGATATTCCACCGTTCCACAGATTAAAGGTAATGTAAGTAAACTCTCTGCTATGGTTTGAATGTTCCCTCCAAAGCTCATGTTGAAATTTAATTGCCGTTGTAACAGTATTAAAAGGTAAAAACTGTAAGAGCTTACTAGGCATTAATCTGCCCTCGTGTGTGGGTTTAATACCTATGCTGGAAAAAATGCCTTCTGGGAGTGAGTTATCTTTCTTGGTTCTTCCATTTGAGGAAGAGTGTTCCTCCCTTCTGGAGGATTCAGCAAGTAAGGTACCTTCTTACAAGTGGATACCAAGCCATCACCACCACCAAACCTGTTGGTGCCTTGCTCCTGGACCAAAATAGTGAGAAATAAATTTCTGTTCTTTATAAATTACCAAGTCTCCAGTATTCTGTTGTATGGGTAGCTGCCCAAAACATATTTAAAATACATTCTCTGCTCTCTGGATGACCCGCACTCACCAATCTAGTCATAGTAGTTTTTATTTTCTATTTTTTCACATGTCCTTTTTTTTTTTTTTTCCGGTTAGTCAGGCCCCAGTGAGGTTCAAACTCTCCACCCCTGCTATGTGGGGCCAGTGTGCTAACCACTTAGCTATGGTGGCCAGCTGTCACATTTTATTCAGTGAAATTTACTTTTTTTCCCAGTGTTTTGACAGCCATAAACCTATTTTTAAATTTTCCATCAGCTAGGATGTATTTACATCTGCAAGTAACAGAATTCTCAACTCAAAGTTTTTATAATAAGCATATTTATAGGCTTACACATGGAAAATCCAGAGGTTGATAGAAAATAGTTTTAAGTTATGTAGTCCAGTGAAACCATCAAGGAATCAAATTCCATCTTTCTCTTCCATCATCCATAACCCACTTCATCTGCAGGCTTGTTCCGCTCATAGTTGTAGACTGGCTGCCAGAAGCGACCAAGGTTATAGGCTTCCTTACTCATGTAGATAGAAGAGACCAGATCCTTCTCCCCCAAACTCCAGACAAAAATTTTTTCCCTTCCTGATTGGGCCGATCATATACCTATTTCTAAACCTGTAACCATCACCAGAAAATGCTTTGTGCTGATTGATTTAACTGGGTACCCTGATTACTGACAAAAGGGATGAGATAGTTATGACTGGCTTAGACCAAGCATCAGCAAACTGTGGCTACAAGCCAGATCCTGTTTGCTGCTGTTTTCAGGAAGTTTTTTTAGAACACCATCATGTTCTTTCCACACATATTGTCTGTGATGACTTTTGCACTAAAATGACAGATTTCAAGAGTTGCAACAAAGACCATAAAAACCCATAAAGCTTCAAATATTTATTATCTGGCCATGTACAGAAAAAGTTTACCAACTCCTGACTTAGGTTAGCATGGGGCGGCGTTGGAGCTGTGTTTATTCCTTAAACTAGGTCAATTCTACAAAAAAGGGAAAGGCTGGATCTCCTCAGGTGTTCACCTAAGGGTGCGTTTTCTCTTGTTCTTTCCTGAGCAGAGCTGAAAAAGAAATGAACACACCAGTGCCACAAGGAGAGTCTTTGTTTTTGAGGTCGATTGATTCATCCTCATTTCTCTCTTTCAGGTCCTTTGGTATCAGTTCCTTACATTGATCTGCATTCCAGCATTGGCCGTATGTCATTTTGCAGAATTATCTTGACAGTGTTTGTTGCTTCCATGGAACCAGACTATCCAAACTGGCTGCCAATCTTCAAACCACCCACTGTGTTGATGGAGTCCAATCAGAGTCCTGCTGCAGACATAGAAGAAGTATCCTTAAAACGGTTCTGGTCAGTCATAGGCAGAACAGTTCCTATCATAACACAGCATGATTTTCCAGGCAAGTGATTTCCTGCCATCTTAAATTTCTCTTTTTTAAATGGCTTTTCTTGTCTATTTTTATTATGATGGGAGCAATTCAAGACCACTGTAGAAATATTAGAAACACAGGAAACACAGATGACAAAGGGGAAGAAAAAAGGAAAATGTGTCACTACCCCACATTCCTGGGGAAACTTTATGGCAAACAGCGTGTTCTGGAAGAGGAATCTTCCTTCTCAGAGTTCTGAACCGGCTTTGGCTTTTCCAGCAGGAAGTATTGATGGAATGTTTTATTTTTTTTAGCCCCTTATATTTACAAAGTTATTGAATGGATCTATTCTTTGACTAGCCTTTCTGAGGGTCTTTATTAAATTGTGAACTTTCTATTTAAGGACATTTACAGAAAAGGGCAGAGTATGAGAAGTTGCTGTTTCAAATAACTTAATCATATGCACATCTTTTAGATGCATGACTTTTGCAAACATGAAAGAGAACCTATTTCTCTTCGTTTGGACTGGCATATACAATTCCACCTTGTTTTGTAAATAAAAGGGAGCCAACCTTTCTGAAATATTGGGCTGGGAAAACATGCTCAGCTTCACAAAGCCTCACTTAGGCACACCTGTGGGTTTACTAATGCTCATTATAGAAACCACTTGAAAATACCCCAAGGTTGGAGTCTTTCCAAGACTTCACAGGGGTACAATGTTAGGTTTAGGGCTAGAATTGACTACAGGCTGGGATTCAGTAACCCTCCAAGTCCCTGCAGGGATCTGAGTGTAGGGTGTGGGCCAACGCTGTAATTAGAAACCAGGCATGACTGGACAGAGGGTGCCTTTCCTGCTCATAGCACCCACCCCCACCCCAGTTACTTCTCTGTAGAATCTACACATAGAGCTGACACCATGGGTCAGAATAAACTTGACCATGCATATCCTAAGGATAATGCCTGTTGAAGAGTCTGAGCCCGTGATTAATACCTGGAGAAGGAGTGAATGGCCGAGAAGTACACAAATGATGGAGGTGTAAACACACTGGCTCTGGGGCCCAGATTGTCTGACTTTGTATCCCAGCTCCACCCTTACAGGCAAGATGATTTGGGGCAGGATTTTTAGCTTCTTTAGGTCTCATTTTCTTTATAAACAAAATAATGCTAATAATAGTATCCACCTACCTCATAGCATTGGCTGCTGTGAAGGCAAAAGGCAATAAATGGGCTACAAACTAAGCACAATATATGATGTTGGCACGTATCTTTACGAGGGGAAGGGTCCAGAGGGGAAGTTGGGAGCATTGAAATGCACTTCTCTTCCCAGCATTGCCCACCTGCATAACCTGTATGTACAGGAGTCTGACTTCCCAGAACTGCCTGACTCATGATCAGACTTTCTGCATCTGAATGGCTCTATGAAAGCAGGGGAGGAGGTTCAGTAAGGAATTTTTTTCTAAATAGATTTAATTTTTTTTTGAAGAGCTATAGATTGACGTAGTATAGAGAACATAACGCAGAGAATTCCCATATACACCACACTCAGTTTTCCCTACATTTAGCATCTTACATTACAAAGGTAAGTTACCATTAATAAACCAATATGGGTACATTATTGATCAAAGTTAATACTCTATTCATATATATATATATATTTGAGACAGAGTTTCACTATGTTGCCCTCGGTAGCGTGCTGTGCCATCACAGCTCACAGCAACCTCAAATTCTTGGGCTTAAGCGATTCTCTTGCCTCAGCCTCCCAAGTAGCTGGGACTACAGGCACCCGCCACAATGCCTGGCTAAATTTTTGTTGCAGTTGTCATTGTTGTTTAGCTGGGCTGGGCCAGGTTTGAACCCGCCAGCCTGGCTGCATATGGCCAGTGTAGTAACTACTGTACTACGGGCACTGAGCCTCTATTCATATTTTTGATTTTTTTTGCCTAATGTCCTTTTCCTGTTCTAGGATTCCATCCAGGATACCATGTTACGTTTGGCTGTCATGTCTCTTTAGGCCCCTCTTGGGTGTTACAGCCTCTCAAAAGGTCATGTTTTTGATGTCCTTGATAGTTTTGAGGAATAACAGTCTGGAGTTTTGTAGAACGTACCTCAATTGGGATTTTTCCTGTGTTTTTCTCATCATTAGACTGGGGTGATGGGTTTGGGGAGAAAGACCATTTTCCCATCAACATGGCTTATCACTGTTGAGGTTAATCTTGAGCACCTGATTGAGGCAGTGCTTGTCAGTTTTTCTACTGTAACATTGCCATCCCCTCGTCCCCTGCCTCATTCCATACTGTAGTCTTTGAAAGGAAGTCACTCTGAGCTGCCTGCACTTAAGGAGTGGGAACTACCCTGCACCTATCTCCCTGAGGGCAGAATATCTACATCAATTATTTGGAATTCTTCTATACAGGAGATTTGTCATTTCTCAAGTACTTTTTTTAGTCTAGTCTTTTGCTGAATAGATTATTGTATTTTTCCTGAACATCATTGAAACATAGTCTAAATCTAATTTTTTCCCATATTGATGGAATTTTCTGTAACTAGGTATTGATGTTTCGAGTGTTACTAAGCTGGGCTTGTAACAAAGCAAAATATGACAAACCCAAGATTTCTAAGATCTGACTTAATCTTCTAGTTAAGCATTACAATTGGCAGATTCCAGAATTAGTAATTCCTTGCTAACCCTATATGGAAATGCCTGAAAATGAATAGGGAATTAAAAATAAAATGAGTAAGATGGTCAAAACCAGTATAAATAAATTGCTGTGAGCCAAAAGGAAAAGCATACTTTGGCATGTTTCACCTTATTACCTTGGCATGGCCTGCAAATGAGCTCGCAGTGTCCCAGGACACTTTGTGGGCATAGATCCTACCCCTCAAAAAGGAGGCTATCTCTCTGCCTCTCCGAAAATACACATATTGAGGTTGATCTAGCATTAAAAGACTAAATATCACAATCACACACACCCCCAATTTGAGAATAAAAGTCACTTCTTAGAATAATTAGAATAAATTTACCGGGGAGCTGAAAAATCCACTTGAATTTTTCTTTGGAGGCACTCCTTGTAAAAGTACAAAGGGTACATTTGAGGCTGTTCATCTGAAAGAAAACTGGAGAAAATTATTGTTGGATTAGGCTGTAAGATTTGTGCATCTGTTTGGTCATATCGAACTTTAGTCACCATTGTCTTCATTCTATCAGCATTTTTTTTTTTTTCTCTAAAAGCAATTCATGATTTGCTTCTAAGGCATAGACTTAGTGAATAGGCTAATGTTTGTACATTTCTCCAAAGTTTACCTCCAGGCAGAAAGACCTCTAATGTGCCCTGTATGTTCCTTGTGCTCCTCCTCGGGCTGGGCACAGCCTAGTTGCAGCATTCCATGGCTCTGACACATCTCCTTGGAAACCCATCCATTGCATGGTATACAGCAACTTGCATTCCCCACTGGTGGAGGCCTTGATTCCTGTCCTATCCTGTTCCACTGTGCTTTCACACACACCTGAGGACAGGCCCTCATATTGATCTATTACCTTGGGCTATTAAAATAAGCAGAAGAAGGCTCAACACCTGTAGCTCAGTAGCTAAGCACCACCGGCCACATGCACTGGGGCTGGCAGGTTTGAACCCGGCCTGGGCCTGCCAAACAACAATGACCAACTACAACAAAAACAACAAAAAAATAGCTGGGTGTTGTGACAGGCACCTATAGTCTCAGCTACTCGGAAGGCTGAGGCAAGAGAATTGCTTAAGCCCAAGAGTTTGAGGTTGCTGTGAGCTATGACACCACAACACTGTACTGAGGGCGACATAGTGAGACTGTCTCCAAAAAAAAAAAAGCAAAAAAAGCAGAAGAAAAAAAACAATCCCTTGAACAGCTCCAGTGTAATGGAGGTGAAGATTCTTAAAAAGAATTATCATGGCAAGTTCAGGCCCTCATCAATTTCCTATAAATTCAACAAAGGGAGAACTGCTTTGATTAAGTAGAAAGTTTGGGGAAGAAGATGTTGATGTCTCATTTGGTTTCTGGTCAACTAACCCCCTGTAACAGTTGTTTTTTTCTATAACATGACACTTAATTTTCCAGATTAGGCACATTCCCACATTCATTTAACAAAGTAGGTATCTTCATTGCATCGCCCACAGTATCTGAAGCATGATTATTATCATCTTTCTGGAAGATTTTGGATCTTGTTATTCTTAACCACTATTTCTATTTTGCACTACAGTTAATATACAAGGGCTGTCTGAAAAGTCTCCAGCCATGTAATATGAAAAATGAGACACATGTGGCTGGATACTTTCTAGACAGCCCTTGTAGACAATGTAAATCAATTTTTTACTTGCCCTTGACCTTACTTAGAAATTTTGGGTGGTTCTTTGTCTTCTCTTTTTAAATGAGATTATTGATATGATTTTATATTCTTCTGATATTTTCATTTTTAATTAACTCGATTGCTAGAAAAAAAATCCAGCCACATTAAGGGTTTTGATTAAGGCTTTATGGGTCTGTGGTTTTCAAATTCTTCGCTTAGAGAGGTACATTTAAAAGAATGCCCGTTTGTGGAATGCACATGGTAACCACAAAAGGAAATACAATAATCTGATATTTGGTTAGAGTAGATCAAATATCTCTCCTTAAACCATTGGCCTTACAGAAATTACTCAGTTCTACTTCATCAACCCCAAGTATGTATGCTGAGATTCATTTGGGCTCAAACTCATCCTTTTTATACCAAGGAGCCTCATCAAGTGTCTGTCATGTGTCTGTACGCAGGATGCAAAGTGCCAGGGCATCTATGAGTCACAATGTATCATTCATGACCTATGTGCTACCAGTGAACAAAGATCACATTACACTTCATAAGAGAAATAAAACTTCAGAAAAATTTACTGAAGTGGCTTCAGCTGGGACAGGATTAAAAGAAAAAGGAAAATATGACTATTCAACCAGATAAATTCTCTAGTAAAACACACCCTACCTCAGCTACTCACTTCTGTGAGCATATCTAGATGGTGCCATTCCAAGTAGCTGTACCTCTTCCATAACCTCAGTTCCAACCTTACATCAATCCCCACTTCTGATTTTTTAAGCTCAGTCTCTCTAGTGCTCAGACTTCAATAGTACCTCAACCCATGGGGGCCTACACCCTCTCTTGCCATCGCAGCCCTCCTCATCCATTATAAGTCCCCTGGTCTGTCATTAGAATCTGTCTTTTGCACATACCCAACCACTTGCTGCCTCCCTCTGAATCGTGTTCATGAATATCAAGTGGGTTTCTCATGCCACCTGGCAGTGAGGCTTCATCCTCCCAGTCCATTGCTTCTCTGAGACTATTTCATACTTTCCTTTTTTCTTCACATTGTCCATACCTCTGCCCCTATGTCACTCCCTGCTGATGACCTATGTCCTAAGACCCTGAGAAAATAGAAGCACTTGGAAGAGCAGCTCTACACATTTTTGCCTCCACACCCAGCAATCTGCCTCATCTCTATCTTCCCCTCTGTTGTGTACTCCATCTAAGACCAGTAGAAGAACTTGTCCTCTGCGCTGGTCCAGGACAGCACTTGGAGATTCTCCACCCACATCATTTTTTTCCCTCTCTCTCCTGGATATTTTTATTTATTTATTTATTTTTATTAAATCATAGCTGTGTACATTAGTGCAATCAAGGGATACAATGTGCTGGTTTCATATACAATCTGAAATATTCTCATCAAACTGTTCAACGTAGCCCTCATGGCATTTTCTTAGTTATTGTATGTAGACATTTGTATTCCGCCTTTAGTAAGTTTGGCCTGTACCCATTGTAAGATGCACTGTAAGTGTGGCACCACCAATTACCCTCCCTCCACCCCACCCTCTCCCCTTCCCTCCCCTCCCTTGGCCCTTTCCCCATAGTCTTGTGCTATAGTTGGGTTATAGCCTTCATATGAAAGCTATAGATTAGCTTCATAGTAGGGCTGAGTACATTGGATACTTTTTCTTCCATTCTTGAGATACTTTGCTAAGAAGACTATGTTCCAGCTCCATCCATGTAAGCATGAAAGAGGTAAAGTCTCCATCTTTCTTTAAGGCTGCATAATATTCCATGGTATACATGTACCACAATTTATTAATCCATTTGTGGGTCGATGGGCACTTGGACTTCTTCCATGACTTAGCAATTATGAATTGGGCTGCCAGTAAACATTCCGGTACAGATGTCTTTGTTATATTGTGATTTTTGGTCTTCTGGGTATATACCTAGTAAAGGAATTATAGGACCGAATGGCAAGTCTATTTTTAGATCTCTAAGTGTTCTCCAAACTCTTCTGGATATTTTCTATCTGCCTACAAATATGCTATTATTTTTTCCATCATAAAAAGCAAGACAACTCTCTTGAAACCTATTTCTCTGCTCCCTTTAGAATGATACAAATGAGTTGTCCATACTTGCTCACACCCATTTCTTCCCTCCTAGTCTCTTTTGGAATAGCTATAATTAGTTTTCAAGAAGCCTCTCCAACCACTGCAATTAGGGATGGACCTAATTAGATATCCATGTGGTTCCCATCTTCACTCAAACACCCTTTCCTTCGCGAGGCTTTCTCTACCATCTTGTATAAATTTGCAAGCTCACTCTACTCCCACTTTCTCTAGTTCTTTCCTCTTTTATTTTTCTTCACAGAACTTTCTACTGTACTAGTAGAAAGTGTAATGTGTTGAAATACAGGTAGCTCCTGGAGTCAGTTTGCCAGAGTTCAAGGCTTAACTGTGTCACTTACCAGGTATTCAAGACAGAGTCACTCTATTCTTTACTTTTCTCATCTATAGTATGAGAACAATATTAGCCAACAAATATTAAGCCAATTTTATCATGTTGTTGGCTTAATATTTATAAAGTGTATAGAACAGCATCTCAACCATATTTAGTGTAACATGGTTAGCTAACACTGTTATATATTTCATCTATCTTTTATTTATTTTGTCTCCCCCCACTGGAATGTAAGTTTCATAAGGACGGGGATTTTTGTTTTCTCTGTACACTGCTATAGTCCCCTCACACAAGACAGCACTTCACACAGAGCTGGTTCTTACTATGTATTTGCAGAATGGCAGGTCATTACAGTTTCTTAGCTATCAAAGAGTTAGTAAGGAAAACCTGCTAAAATATTTTCTTAATACAATGATGTGCATATGAACAGAAACTAGAGTTCCTCTATTGCAGATGTTGGCACTGGCCTAGATAAATTTGTTAGTCATTCACAGGTGGCAAGGCTCTCACCTAGCCTATTTCAGAAAGTCACAAAAAAGACTCTCTGCTCATTAGGTGGGCATGCATTGGTCCTATTTTAGTACGAGATCAATAGCTGTCAAAAATAATTTCTCTTTGGGCTCAGTGCCTGTAGCACAGTGGTTACGGCACCAGCAACAGACACTGAGGGTGGCAGGTTCAAACCCCACTGGGACTAGCTAAAACAACTGCAACAAAAAAATAGCCGTGCGTTGTGGCAGGCACCTATAGCCCCAGGTACTTGGGAGGCTGAGGCAAGAGAATCGCTTAAGCCCAAGAGTTGGAGGGTGCTGTGAGCTGTGACGCCAAGGCACCCTAGCAAGGGCGACATAGTGAGACTCTATCTCAAAAAAATAAATAAATAAATAAAAATAATAATTTCTCTTTGATAAAGGGGAAGTAACTGAGTGTTACTCAGTTACTAGTAAGTGTTCTAGTTGTAAACTGAATCCTCTCAGTGTTTTCTGACCAGTGCCTCATAGTAAATATTCGCAGGGGCCTGAAATGGGCTCCATAAATATGGGACCCTAGTCTTACTCTGTATCATCACCCGGCTCCAGAAAAAAAGACACAGAAAAGTAACCTTAAGAGTTTAGATCTTTCAACTCATTTAAATAACATTCTTTGGGTGGTTGTGGCTGTTTTGTTTTATTTTAATAAAATTAAACCTTGCACCAAATTCTGGCTGAAAAATCAGGGTCCATGTCCAGGCTGTTCAGTTTATATACTGGTCAGTATGGCAAAAGCTCAGAGCAGCTCAGGCCTGAGAGCAACTCAGAATTACTGCTTCTGGTATGCAATTTGATGAGGATGGCGTTCTATTTTAATAAGTGATCTTGAAGAATTGCAATTTGCCTCTTCCATTCACTGCTGCGATTTCAAGGTTTAAATGAAGACGATACTGAAGGCTCCGCCCAGTCAAGCCATTCACAGCTGCCCAGTGAACACATGCCTTGGGGCACCCTTTTCTCCTTTGGCAAAAGTCTGATGCTGATTCTGCAGCCTATGGCCACATTCTGAAGGCCAGGCACTCCCCTAGGAGCCACACCCGCTGTTGTCATGCCATGAGCACACTGAACAGGTTCGCCTGGCTAGACGGTGGCTGAGGTGTCTGCAGCGGGTGGGGAAGCACAGTCATGCACACGCCCGATGACAGAGACACAGACAGACACTGTGCCATGAAAGGAGACACTGCTGTGCTTTCCTCCAGCTTAAAAGAAATACAGTGACCACACAGAGGTGGATTTGCTGTGTGAGAATAGTAGAGCTCTTGTACTTACTTTTTCATTTGTGATCCTATATTCTTTTTTTTTTTCTTAGACAGAGTCTCACTTTATCACCCTCAGTAGAGTGCTATGGCATTACTGCTCACAACAACCTCCAGCTCTTGGGCTTAGGTGATTCTCTTGCCTCAGACTCCTGAGTAACTTGGACCACAGGTGCCCGCCACAACACCCACCTATGTTTTTGTTGCAGTTTGGCTGGGGCTGGGTTTGAACCAGCCACCCTTGGTATATGGGGCCGGTGCCCTACTCACTGAGCCACAGGCACTGCCCTATTCTTTTTTGTTTAAGAGGATCTCCAAACTTCAAGCTTCAGGGCCCACTATACTAAATTTTGTATGTCATTTCATGCACTTATCCACTTATGTGATATACTCTATAAGGTCACGCCATCTCCGTTTACAGGAAACACAGGCAAGGTTGAAATACTCCAAGGTCACACAGCTAAATTGTCCTCAGACTGTGGCCACAGTTTGACCTTAAACTTAAGGTTTAATTAATTAATTAAATGATTTGGCTCTCATCTTTTACGTTCAGAATAAACTTGTCGAACCTAGCATTAGATGATTGTGATGAATTGCAGAAGGTCCCGTCCATACCACAAACTTTTGGCCTATTTATATCTGACAGCTAGGAATTACTGTTTGGAAGATCTTGTGAAAAGTGGAGAAATTGAACAGGAACTAAAATACAGGAATTAAAATAAGATTTAAAAAATAGATTTGTCAGCCTTCATCTACTTTTTCTTTTGTCCTTCATTTTTAAAAAATCTTGATTAACCAATTCAGTATTTATAAGCTACTTTGAGTTGCTTAGTAGTTTTAAGAAGCTCAGAGAAGAGTTAACATTGATTGTCTCTAATGCTGTAATTAGCACAGACACATTCTGAACTTCTCTCCTCCTAATTCAAAGAGGCTGCAGTCTGTTTCCTGGAAAAGGTAGCTGAAAGTAAAGATGATGCTTGGAGGAGTCCAACATGCAGATACATAGGGTATGAAAATAATGGAAGCTAACACTAAGGGGAAAATTGTTGAGAACCAGTACACCAGTTGCTAGTTATATTAGCATCAGAATCACTTGGATGAGGGGCTTGCTAAACAGGTTACGCCCCATCACTCCACTCCTGATTTCTGATTTGGTAGTTCTGAGGTGGAGCCTTCTCTGCATTTCTGAGAAGTCCCAAGCAAGGCAGATGCTGCTGGGCCCAGGACCCCACTTGGAGAACCACTGCTCTAAGAGGTGCTTGGGAGTCTGTAATTCTGTGTGAACACGAACTTCATTTTATTGCCTCTTCACTGTCCTAAAGCTCAGTACAAGAGCACAGAGAAGACCTCAATAGTTTTTGGCAGCCCTTTCCTAGATGCTAAGAAGACTCTAGTAGACTATCAATGATTTGGTAACTATGTTTTTGATGTCAACATGGCAAGATCTTCATAGTTTGGGCCCTGTTAATGACGAGGCACATCTTTAAAGCCTCATGTAAGCAGTGAGAGCTTGAAATAACTAAAAAATTGTGGTGTTGTTACTGGTCTTATGATTTGACATCATACTGTAAGAGTAGCCAATAACATAATCAGTCAAAAACTAGGACACTGAAAATGAGCACTAGGAGGGGCGGTGCCTGTGGCTCAAAGGAGTAGGGCGCGGCCCCATATGCTGGAGGTGGTGGGTTCAAACCCAGCCCTGGCCAAAAACTACAAAAAAAAAAAAAAAAAAAAAATGAGCATGAGAGTTCTCCCTGGGGTGAGAGACCACAGGGCTGGGGTTCCAGAACATCTTCAATACACAGAGAGGAATGGCTAGGAGGAAAACAGAAACACTCAGCTTCTCAGTGGCATATCATTGAATCTCCATCCAGGCATGTTCATGTCCGCATCAATGTCCCCAAGCTCATTTCCAGATTAGACCTAGTATTCTCCGCAACACAGCTAAACATAAACTCTCTCATGCAAACGCAACTTGTCATTCAAAGATTTCCCATAATGAATCATCCGGAACATTTTTATAAATGCTCATGCATTCCCATTTTATGAAAATACACATTCCTCTATTTTATTTTTATTTTTATTTTTTGCAGTTTGGCCAGGGCTGGGTTTGAACCCGCCACCTCCGGCATATGGGGCCGGTGCCCTACTCCTTTGAGCCACAGATGCCACCCCATATTCCTCTATTTTTGTTTATACAGTAGGTCACCTTAACTGTGGTTTTGCTTTCTGAGATTTCAGTTAACCCAAGGTCAACCAAGGTCCAAAAATATTAAATGGAAAATTTCAGGCCAAGCACAGTGGTTCACACCTGCAATCGTGGCACTCTGGGGAGCCGAGGCAGGAGGACCCCTTGAGCTCAGGATTTTGAGACCAGCCTGAGCAAGAGTGAGACCCAGTCTCTACTAAAAATAGAAAAATTAGCTGGGCATTGTGGTGGCATCTATAGTCCCAGCTACTTAGGAGGCTGAGGCAGGAGGATCACTCAAGCCCAGGAGTTTGGGCTCAAGGAATGCCAAGGCCACGGCATTCCAGCTGGGGCAACAGAGACTCTGTCTCAAAAAAAAAAAAAAAAAGTTAAATGGAAAATTTCAGAAAAACAATTCTTAAGTTTTAAGTTGTGTGCTGTGCGGAGCAGTGTGATAAAATCTCATGCTATCCTACTCCGTCCCACCCAGGACATGACTCATCCCTTTGTCCAGCATATCTACACTGTACATGCCACCCACTCATTAGTCACTTGGTAGCCATCTTAGTTATCAGATTGAAAAAACATGATATATATAGGGTTTGGTGCTATCTGTGGTTTTAGGCATCCACTATAGGTCTTGGAACATATTCCTAGTTGATAAGGGGAAACTACTGTACTGTTTTTTATGTTTTGGTTTTTGCTGCCTTCCCTACTTAAATAAGTTGATTGAAGTAGGAAGAATTGCCTTTGTCCCAGTGTAAAACCCAGAAGTACCATTACTAGGTAGACTGAGAGCAATGAGTGCTCCAAAAATACTTGCCAATAATGCATTCAAAAGGCGATCATCTATGGGAAGAGATGAGGCCGCATTCCCTAAGGCCAATTAGTCTAATGAACAATTTGCTTAAAAATTCAGGATCATCTTTAGGACTTTTCCATCCATTTTGAGCACCCTGGTTTTTGTTATTCTGATTGTTCTTGACTATTGGCATTTTAAAAATTAGAGAAACTTTATTTTGCTCCTTGTAGATGTAGATGATTCTAAGACTAGGGCAAGGAAAGTACAAGGTTAGCCTGAAATGTCTTGATGTGTTAAAAGTCAGACAACGTGCAAAGAATAATCGGGATATATCAAAAGATCACAGGAACCAGCTTTAAGATATTCCCACTGAAAGGAAATATATAACAGAGTGAAGAGGAGACCTACAGAATGGGAGAAAATATTTAAAAACTATGCCTCTGAAAAGGGGTTAATATCCAGAATATATAAGGAACCCAAACAATTTAATACCAAACACAGTTGATCCTTGAACAACACAGGGGGTGGGGGGTCAACCCCCTACAGGGTCGAAAAATCTGAATGTAACTTTTCAGTCCCCCAGATTTTAGCCTACTTTGACCAGAAGCCTTATTAATAACAAGAAAAGTCTACTAATACATATTTTGTACATTTTATGTATTACATACGTTAGTCTTACAATAAAGAAATCTAGAGAAAAGATGTTAAGAAAATCATAAAATACATTTATAATGCTATACTAGATTTATTAATACCATTAAGTTTACATCATCTGTTTATAAGATGAATCATCTTCACACCTCAGTATATGATAATATCAAGCAATTCAAGTTTTTCATGTAATGTCATGACCTTTCACTGCCTCTTGGAAGCTCTTCCAGCATCACTAGTGGTACCTCATATGGGTCCCATGGTATAATTCAAGGTTTATAGTATTGCACTGAACACCATGCAAAATACACAGGAACAGTGAGAGATCATTTTTTACTGTGACATACTATTTAGTGGACAGTGGACTAGCTCACTCTGAGATGACTAGTATCACACAGGATTTTACGAGGATATGTAAACAGCAATAGGAGGTGGCTACGGAATTAGTACAGTAGTATGGTATGTACCATAGTTAATTTTATGGACTTATGATTTAATACCGTATCTTTGTTTGTTTACATTTCTCTTGACTGCAAATGGCGCCATGTATGGTCCGTAAGTGTGTGTAAGTCATAAGAAATTTTAACTTTTTATAATAGATTTGTGTATATTTTATGGTAGTAAATGACATAATAGACTAGTATCTATATGCGTTTTATGCATTCATGCATGCCTTTTCCCTAATATTTCAGTATTTCTAGGCTACATGATTTATCTGAAAGTTTTTTCAAATTATTGCAAATCTCCAAAAAGTTATCCAATGTATTTATTGAAAAAAATTTACATATAGGTGGGCCAGCACAGTCTAAATCTATCTTGTTCTGATTAAAACACAGGCAAAGAACTTGAATAGATTTCTTTTTTCTTTTTTTTTTTTTTTTTTTGTAGAGACAGAGTCTCACTTTATGGCCCTCTGTAGAGTGCCGTGGCCTCACACAGCTCACAGCAACCTCCAACACCTGGGCTTAAGCAATTATCTTGCCTCAGCCTCCCGAGTAGCTGGGACTACAGGCGCCCGCCACAACGCCCGGCTATTTTTGGTTGCAGTTTGGCCGGGGCTGGGTTTGAACCCGCCACCCTCGGTATATGGGGCCGGCACCTTACTGACTGAGCCACAGGCGCCACCCTTGAATAGATATTTCTGAAAAGAGGACAAATAGCCAACCGGTACATGAAAAATGCTCAACACCACTAGTCATCAGGGAAATGCAAATTGAAACTACATTGAGTTATCACTTCAATTAAAATGGCTATTATGAAAAAGACAAAATCACAAACGCTGCTGTGAATGTGAAGAAAAGGGAATCCTTGCACACTATTGGTGGAAATGTAAATTAGTATAGCCATTATGGAAAACAGTTTTTAGGTTCTACTAATATACTAATCTAGCAATTCCTCTAGTGGGTATTTATCCATCCAAAAAATGAAATCAGTATGTCAGAGAGATATCTGTACTCTTGTGTTTATTGCAGTACTCTTCGTGATAGCCAAGACCTAGAATCAACCTGAGCTTCCAGCAAAGGATGAATGGAGAAAGAAAATGTGGGGTATATTTCTAGCAAGAGGGAGTGGAGAGGAGGGAAAAGGGAGGGGAGGGTGGAGAGCAATTGGTGGGAGGAGGGAGGGCATTTGGTGGGATCTTGCCTAATGTGAACAATTCAAGAGTACACTTCAAAATAACTAAGAGTAGGCTCAGCGCCCGTAGCACAGTGGTTATGGCGTCAGCCACATACACCAAGGGTAGAGGGTTAGACTGGGCCAGCTAAACAACAATGACGAGTACAACAAAAATAGCAGGGCGTTGTGGCAGGTGCCTGTAGTCTCTCCTATATGGGAGGCTATGACAAGAGAATCGCTTAATCCCAAGAGTTTTAGGTTGCTGTGAGCTGTGACCCCATGGCACTCTACCAAGGGTGACATAGTGATACTCTATCTCAAAAAACAACAACAACAAACCTAAGAGTAGGCTTGGTGCCTATAGCTCAAGCGGCTAAGGTGCCAGCCACATACACCAGAGCTGGCGGGTTCAAATCCAGCCTGGGCCTGCCAAACAACAATGACAACTCCAACCAAAAAATAGCCCGGCGTTGTGGCAGGAGCCTGTAGTCCCAGCTACTTGGGAGGCTGAGGCAAGAGAATCGCTTAAGCCCAGGAGTTGGAGGTTGCTGTGAGCTATGATAACATGGCACTCCACCCAGGGCAACAGCTTGAGGCTCTGTCTCAAAAAAACCAAACGAACAAACAAAAAAAATCGAAGATTTTAATTATAAGTGTCTTACCACAAAAAATAAGTGAAGTGATGGTTATTTTTTTTTTTTTTTTTTGTAGAGACAGAGTCTCACTTTATGGTCCTCGGTAGAGTGCCGTGGCATCATACAGCTCACAGCAACCTCCAACTCCTGGGCTTAAGCGATTCTCTTGCCTCAGCCTCCAGAGTAGCTGGGACTACAGGCGCCCGCCAGAACGCCCAGCTATTGAAGTGATGGTTATGTTAATCAGTTTGATCTAAGTGTTGCAGGAAGACAAGGCCCAAGGGAGAGAAAGAGAACCCAAACACCACGTTTATAAGAGGAAGGGCTTTATTTATCAGACGGGAGCTTACGGCATAGAAGAATTCCAAATGGCCACGCTCCCTGACTGCCTTGGTCTTTCCCTTTTTATTGACAGTCAAAAAGTTCCACCCCACAGGTACCCTTCTCATTGGCCAGTTTGAATCAAGCGGGAGATGCTATTCCCGCCCCTACAGAACTACAGGATTTCACAGAACTTGGAAATTTCCAAGTTTCAGGAAGTTAAGTTTATAAATTCCCAAGAGCTGAGTCAGCGTGGAGAGGACCCTGCATGTGTATCCTTGTGGTCTCCTTGAGAAGACCTGTTCTCCTAGACCTCACCCTTCTCGGCTATCCTCTCTCATAAGCATTCCACATTATAAGTCCAATCATTACATTGTACCCCATAAATGTATATGGTTATGATTCAATAAAAAATTAAATAAAAAAAATAAAAGCACTTTTCCTATGGGGGGGAAACGTGGTGGATAGGATGTACACAATGCAACTACTCAACTATAAAAGAAGAAAATTTTGTCATTTTTGGCAATAAGGATGAAGCTGGAGGACATTATGTTAAGTGAAATAAGCCTGGCAACTGAAAGATAAATACTGCATGATCTCGCTCATTTGTGGAATCTAAAAAAAGCTGATCTCATAGTTTTACAGAGTAGAATAGTGGTTACTAGAGTCTGGAGAGGGTTGAGGTAGGGAATTATGGAGAGAAATTTGTCAACGGATACAAAATTCCAATTAGAAAGGAGAAAGAAGATTGCTGTGGTAGTCAGGTGCCTACAGTAAACAGTATTATGGTATGTATTTCTAAATAACTAAAAGAGAGGATGCTGAATGTTCCCACCAGAGAAATGGTGAATGTTTGAGGTGACGAATATGCTGAACAGCATGAGCTGATCATTACACAATATACACATGTATCAAAACATCACACTGGGGCGGCGCCTGTGGCTCAGTGAGTAGGGCGCTGGCCCCATATGCCGAGGGTGGCGGGTTCAGGCCCAGCCCCGGCCAAACTGTAACAAAAAAATAGCCGGGCGTTGTGGCGGGCGCCTGTAGTCCCAGCTGCTTGGGAGGCTGAGGCAAGAGAATCACGTAAGCCCAAGAGTTAGAGGTTGCTGTGAGCCGTGTGACGCCACGGCACTCTACCCGAGGGTGGTACAGTGAGACTCTGTCTCTACAAAAAAAAAAAAAAAAAAATCACACTGTACCCCACAAATAATGTGCAATTACTGTGTCAATTAAAAAAATTAAACATTGTATTCCCACTGGCCAAATAAAGGACAACTAAGAATCAAAATAACTATCAAGAACGATATGATGTAATGCATGAAATAAAATAGGACTCCATGAATCTAAAATAATATAAACAAATATGTAACTATAATAAATAGGGGAGGAGGGAAAGCTGTACCGCACAGTATAATGCTGATCCATAAATGTAGAAAGAACAATGGAGTTAGAAAATCTCCATTGGCAGCTGTCATCACTGGATACTAAAACAAGTGGATAAAAATGTGAGGAGGAACAGGATATTTACATGGTCTCAAAATATCTTCTCACAGATATTTATTACAAGGATAACAGAGTAACTTTACAATGGAGAGACCTGGAAAACAACACACTAATCAAATATCGAAGCTAGCACTGTCGGTGATGACTTACGCGGCTCTCAATGCAATGTATTATTGAAAGGAATTCAGCATCACTTCTGTGATCTCCTTGCCAAAAGTGTGTATCCTGAATCCAATCAAGAGAAAACATCAGACAAACCAAAATTAGGAACATTCTTCAAAATAACTGCCTGTATTTTTCAAAAATGTCAACATCATGAAATGAAAGACCAGGAACTGTCCCAAATTAAAGGAAACAAAAGAGACATGACAACTGAACACAACACATGATCTTGGATTTTCATTTGCTATCAAGGATATTATCGAGACAAATAGTATATTAATTGTCTGTGGCAGCTGTACCAAGTTACCGAAAACTTAATGGCTTAAAAGAACACAGATTTATTGTTTTATGTTCTATAGGTTAGAAGTCTATCTCCCTGAACTAAAATCACAGTGTTAGCAGGGCTGCGTTCTTTCTGGAGGCTCTAGAGAAATCCAGTCTCTTGCCTTTTCCAGCATCTGGTGGCTGCCTACATTCCTTGGCTCGTTCTCTCCTCCTTCAAGCTGGGAATAGTGAGTGGGGTCCTCTTCACATTCCAAACTCCTCTTCTGCCTCCCTCTAACAATGATGACGGCCTTTATGATCATATTGGGTCCCACCTAGATAATCCAAAATAGCTCCCTATTTTAAGGTCAACTAATCAACAATTTAATTACATCAAGAACCAAACCCAACTGCAGATTTTAAGGATTAAGAAGTGAACATCTTTGAGGGGCCATGATTCTGCTTACCACATATAGTAAAATCTGAATGCTGGCTGTGGATTAGATTAAAAAATTATATCAAAGTTAATTTCTTCATTTTAAGAATTATACTATAGTTATGTAAGAAAATCCACTGTCTTTAGGGAATACATGCGGAAGTATTTATGGGTAAAGGGGCATCACCTCTTTTGGGGTGCAGGACATAGCTACAAGAGGGACTCTATCTAACAAATTCAAATATTGTGCTTTGGTCATTTGTACCCTCACATTAACCTGAAATTAAAAAAAAAAGAAAGAAGGCTAAAAGCAAATGTAGTAAAATATTAGCAGGGGAATCAAGGTAAATACAAATCTGGGAATTCTTTTACTACTATGGCAATTTTTCTGTTAAGTTTATGTCACAATAAAAAAAAACTAGAACCTTAATTCTTCTAAGCACATTTTTTGTGTGTAGTAAATAACAAATATATGGAATATTATGAACGACATGTCTATTCAGATGGGTATTTTTAAGTCTCCTTTTGAAACTTTAGGGATATTTATTAAGTTGTTTAACAACATTTTTGCAATTAACTATGAGTAAGTTTACACTGGGAATTCCTAAGCATAATATCAAAGTAAAATAAATTATTTTGGGCTCCATACTTCTGTTGCCCCATAATTTGAATATTAAGTTTAATAGTCTCATTTTACATTATAAAATGCAATATTACTTTTAAAATGAGGCCTTAGAAAAGATCAAGTTTAAAAATAGGTGAAACACAGTAATTGTTAATAGTATTATACTAATGTTAATTTCTTAGTTTTGATAAATGTGCCATGGTTTGTCAGATGTTAATGTTGAGGGAAGGTGGGTAAAGGGTCTGTGGGAACTCTCTGTACTATCTTTATAACTCCTCTGTGAATTTGTTTCAAAATAAAAATTTTTAAAAAGTAGAAAAAAGAAAAGGTCTTCTATAAGAATACAAAATAAGGGCAGCGCCTGTGGCTCAAGGAGTAGGGCGCCAGTCCCATATGCCAGAGGTGGTGGGTTCAAACCTAGCCCCGGCCAAAAACCACAAAAAAAAAAAAAAAAGAATACAAAATAATTTCATCACTCATAAAATTCTGTGACAAATGGAAGTTATTTAAAGAAGAAAATTACAAAATCAAACTGAAGTTACTAAAAAAAAGAAAAGGGAATACACAAATAAAAAATGGTGCAAAAAGAGTTAAATTTTAGATGAATTCTTTACAAAGCAAAATTGTCCAGGTAAACTGGCCTTATGTGCCTTATCCCTGAGCCTAAGTAGGGAGACAGAGAGGGAGGGAAAGACAAGGGCAGCAGGAGAGGGGTGGGCAGCCCTGCCTGCTGGAGGACAATTGGGTTCCACAGAATAATTCTGTCACTAAGTGGTTCCTTAATATTGGGAAATTACATGTACTAATATACTTAAATCTTACCTTGCTCCCTCTAAAAACGGGATTTGAGGCAGCTTAGAATATTTCCTTCTTAGAAGGAAAATGAATCAAAATTATGAGTGAGAATAAGGCAATGAGATAAAACAATGGTAGGGGTGGTAAAACAGCAAACCATGGTTTGACTCCCCCCCTTGGACAAATGGTGACTCTCCTTAAATGAGGGGCAAATTAAATAATTATAAAGATGTCTTAAAACATACAAGCTATATTGACAGTGCAAGTCCTTCCTGTATTCCTCAGAAACTCAAAAACGGAAGCCTATGTGAAATCTACATGGCAAAACTCATCTCTCTGGCCAGGTCTGATCCTCTGTATCAGTCTGACTGACACAGCACAGAAAGCAGACTGTCTGAGCCCTGGAGGATCAGCAAGTTATAACACAGACCTTCACTGACCACGCTGAACATATAATCATCAAAATCATAGCTGTGTCTCCTGAGCCTTTATCTTGGATGCTAGCTCAGCAAACCCAAAACTTGTAATCCATACTCGGACAGCACATCTTCCCAGACATTTCTGCTCGTGGCTGAACTTGTGCTTACTCTGCACTAACGCAAACACAGAGACCACAGTCAGGAGGAGAGAAATGTGTGTGTGAAAAGTGGACTGGGATCCACTAACCAAGAAGAATAAGGAAAATTAGGTTACTATATCCTAGAACAGTGGCCCCCAACATTTTTGGCACCAAGGACCAGCTTCATGGAAGGCAAGGTTTCCATGAATCAGGATGGCAGGAAGATGGTTTGGGGATAATTTAAGTGCATTAATTACATCTCCACCCCAGGTCATCAGGCATTAGATTCTCCTAAGGAGCGTGTAACCTGGATCCCTCACATGCAGTTTACAGTAGGGTTCATGCTCCTATGAGAATCTGATGCCACTGCTGATCTGATAGTAGTTGTTGTTCAGGGAGTGATGACAATCATGGGGAGCAACTGTAAATATAGATGAAGCTTCACTTGCTTGTCTGCCATTTACCTCCTGTTATGTGGCCCAGTTCCTAATAGGCTATGGACTGGGACTGGTCTGCAGCCAGGGGATTGGGGGCCACAGTTCTAGAAGGCAAGCACTGAATACTCAGGAATGGCTCTAGAAATTCTGCAAACTAACAATTCTGAATTAACACTGAACAAAATCTGATAGTTGTATTTAGTTACAAGATGATGAAGGATCTCAGTATTAGGGAAGACACCATCGAATGGGCCCCCAAAGCATTCATCTGAGATTGAAGTAGAATTTTTTGTTACTAGCCATGGTGAAAGATTTGTGAGAGATGGAAGAATTGCCCTCAAAGGTATAACCAGGTACATTCCATGAAGAATCACTTAAATTGACTTGGACTTACTCATGGGAACAATGATGTAATAGAAGGTTACATTCTTCATCAATGGTCTGGTGCTCAACTTTTGATAGAGCTAAACACAGACCATATTGAATTACTCATAAACTGTACCTTTATGGACTACGTTAATTACAAAGCTTGCTAAGGTACACATGCAAACTGGACAAACACCAACTAATTTGGTTGTAATTTACTAGGACCATTTTCAAGAGTTAAAGAAAAATAAATGGAACTAATGCTATAACTTTGGGCTACAGAAAGGGTGTAAAACACACCGACATAAATGAATAGCATAGGGAGTGGCATGTGTGAGGCTGGGAGCCAGGGAAACCAGCCTTAAAGACCAGATCATGCTACCTGGTAAGTGACCTCACAGCCATGTGTGTTGTGGGTGCTGTGCCATTGGATGAAGACAGCGGTTTCACTTATCTTTCTGCAAACAAGAGGCCAATTCATGCTTGGGTGGGAGTTTAAGGGAGCAGAATGCTGTTGGAAGATGAGAGAGTGCATTAACAAGTCTATCTATAAGCCTCCCTCTCTGCTTCACAGTAGGAAAAAAAAAAACAAGTACAGGAGAACAGGTGGATGAGAAAGGCCGATTACTTTCATATCATTATACAACCTGAGTGACTACTGTATGCCTCCTAGCCCCGAAGAGGTGAATATGGGTAATGTAGACCTTGATTTGGGGGAGGGTGGGTGGGAGGGAAGTTGAGGCAAAAGATGAGTGACACCTTAACAATAAACTCGTGTCCAACGGCTAATTTAGAAGCCAGTGCACGGCTGGGAGGGGTGGTGGACACAGGAAGGACTGGCCAATTCAAAAGAGGAGGTGTCTCTGTGACTTTGGGCTTTACTTTACTGGAGAGAGGAAATAAAGGACACTCAAGGCCAAAAGGAGTTAAAGACTTGAGGTGTCATAATATTTAACACAAGGTTTCTCATCTGAATTCCAAATCAGGAACTTTTGAGCTTTTCATTGAACTTTTGCTAAGTATTTCCCTTTTCTTAAGCTTAAGTTGATTTGTATCATTTAGAGTTTCATTCTGAATAGAAGACACTATGGTTGATCACAACTTTCTAGAACTAGGGGAGCCACTGACAGATTATTACAAAGTTTCTTATTTTCCATTCTATTCTCACTTTACTCAAACCTGCTTAGTGTGAACAGGCAAAATTATCTTTCACTTGTAATTCTCATTTGTTTCCATAAGCTATGAGCCCAGAGAGAAATAATCTCTAGGCTGGATCCTTCCTTCTTCACTTTATGAAGGTACCACTTGCCTTTCTACCTGGGTGCCAGGGTCTTCAGGCATTCCATTTTGAGCTTTATGGAAGTAGAGCTGGTGAGTTTAGACTTAAGATTTTATTTATACACAGTCTACTTTGTCACCCTCTGTAGAGTGCCATGGCATCATAACTCAGAGCAACTTTAAATTCTTGGGCTCAAGTTATCCTCCTGCCTCAGCCTCCTGAGTAGCTGGGATTAGGCACCCGCACAATGCCCTCCTATTTTTAGGATGGGGTCTTGCTCTTGCTCGGGTTGGTTTGAACTCCTGAGCTCAAGTAATCTACCTGCCTCAGCCTCCTGGAGCGCTTACAAGCGTGAGCCACCACACCCAACCTAAGGAGATTTTATATACAGTCAACCTCTGGAATATTTTGAATCAGATGGTATTGGTAGCAATTTTTGAGAAGCTTCTGTCCCCAAAATAACAGATGGAATAGGAGCAAAATTTTAAAATTCCACTTACTACTCTGACAAAGTAACTATTATATAAAGGAGATATGGCTGTATCTGAATCAGATCCAATATATGGAGGGAAACAGTCCTAGCTAAAGGTTAAAACCAGGGTATGCAAAATGCTAGTAACTAGTGCCCTCTAAAGCTTCCTCTGAAGAAGTCTAGTGCCAAGAGTTCAGGTTCTTCTTTAGAAGTATCATACTTATAACAAATTATAAGCTTGGAAAGGTGGCACTAAATCCATTAGGACCCAGGATGATAAACAAGGTACTGAAGAGTAGAGGGAAGGCCTTTAGGACTGAAGCCTTTCTGCTGTCTCTGTAGCTCCAAAACACTTCACCTGGTCTCAGGACATTTCAGGTGGGTCTGCCCTCCAGACCAGGTAGGGTACAGTTAGTTGCTTCTGGCCTGCTGATGCTTTTGTTTGTTTGTTTCTTTCTTTTTTTTTTTTTTTATTAAATCATAGCTGTGTACATTAATGTGATCATGGGGCACCATACACTGGTTTTATGGACCATTTGACATATTTTCATCACACTGGTTAACATAGCCTTCCTGGCATTTTCTTAGTTATTGTATTACTTTTTATTCCATCATAGGTTTGAGAGCTTCATTTAGCTGAAGACACGTGTATTCAAAGGTGGAAAAACAACTTTTAACACTCATCTTCTAATTCAGAGTCCTAAATAATTTAAAAATAGTTCACAGTTGTCATTAATTCAGTATTTAGACCACACTATGGTGAACTACAGCCTACATACCCCTGGCCTATGTTTATATAGTTTTACTGGAATATCACCATACTCATTTGTTGATATATTATCCATGGCTGCTTCAGTGTTATGAGAGAGTATACGGGCTGCAAAACCTAAAATAATTACTATCTAACTCTTTACAGAAAAAGTCTACAACTTTTGGCTGCACTAAAGTATCCCAATGAGAGAAAGGTTTAAAAAAAAATGTATTGTTCTCAAGAAAACAGGTCATCCAAACAAGGCATTATGTGTAGGTTTTCATTCATCACACATTTGAAAACATCTGATATCCCCAGACCCACACTCAAGCCACACTAAATATAAATGGTTACAAATATTCAGATTTTATTATAAATAAAATACTGCTTTTCTTAAAACATAAAAAATGCCAAGTGTTGCATTTTATTAACCACCCTGGAAAGCAAGACTGTAAGATTAAGGCAAACAGCTAAAGTGAAGGCACATGTAAAAGGGCCGTATTTGGGACTCAAAGGGAAAATTCCAGGGAAAAATAGCAGTATATATTCCCCATGTCACCCAGCATTCTGCAGCAGTCATCCTGTTATTTCATTACATATACAGATAACTGGAACTACACAATAAAATAATGGCTATATTGCAGGAGTGTAATTAAGGTATCACTTTATAAAGAATTTTTATTTTAAAAATAAAATTCTGTTTAAAAATATGTCACACAGATCAAGAAGGAGAAAAGCAACAAGACAGAAATAGAAAGAAAAAAGAAGCCAAACCACCCCAATGTGTTGGAGTGAACTTGATCCAAACTAGTTTGTAGCTTGGCAGTTGATCTTCAGTCTTCTTCCTGTAACCTTGATGAAATTGCCTATTTTAGGATGTGGCCACTTAAAAAGAAGAACTAGCCAGGAAACATCAACGTGAAAAACTTGGCGAGAACCATACCTCCTGTGATGTTAGAAGAGGCCTGGGGCAGCAGCAGAGTGAAAGTATAGCGGTCTGCCAAGTCAAAACGCTCTGGCAAACTCTGGAGTGCCCCTAGGAGATGGGAATGGGAAAGTGGGATCCTCAGGCCCTAAGTCACACCACCACTCTTGGTCTGCTGGTGAGCAGCAGTGTTCCTGAAAGTGCTCTGTAATGATGCACCCTTTATAAAGCTGACCCATCCAGTTCCCACAACTGCTAGAAAGGGCGTTTCTCACTCATTCCTGGCTAGATCCCTAATGCAGATCCTGAAGATCCTCTTCAGCAAACTTTCCTAATACCCCATTATCCGGTCCACCTGGCATTCCTATTCTGGAATACTGAGAACATTCCCGCTGCAGTCTAGGATCGTCAGGGATGCCATGGAAGAAGGTCTGAGTCACCTCTTCCCTGGGGCTGTGTGGAGGAAAACAAGTTGATATTGTTAGAGAATATAGGTGTTGTGAACACAAGGCAGAGAGCAAAGCAATTGGGACCAAATACAATCTGAAGACTTCTAGCTTCAGAAGGGAAGGAGGTATTCAGAGACATTGTGCCAGTAAAGAGAAAAAACTGAGCAAAGCAGTGTACAGACAGTGCCATTCTAGAAATAGGACCGAGAATATTTACATAAATTCCTTACTCTATAATCATGATAAACAAAACAAAAAAAATTCACACAAAAATATAAATTTGAAATAATTAATAGCACCAGTGTGTCAGATAATAGTTTCTTTCCCCCTGCTACACAAAGTACAAAGTTGCATAGTGTTAAAGGCTATATATGAATCTCAAAGGCAGATTGGTAGGAGGAAGGCGGTGTGTGGCAGGGAACTATCACACTGTGGTCTTAAAATAAAACCACGGAGCTGAGGATCACAAGTTGAGAAGCCCACTAAGAAACTCTACATAAAGGTCTTCCCTCTGCACTTAGAGGGAAGGTTTTGAGGGAGTTCAAATCACAAAGTGCAGGAACTAGATGGCGTTGGCAGCTGTGTGAAATACTGAGTGCAAGTATTTGCCACCAGGATTTGGCAAACAATGTAGGATTCTTTGAAGGACTTCTAGAAACATCGGAAGAAAACTGGAGCTAAGGGTAAAATGTTTCATCTCTCTCCAATAGAAAAATGCATGTACAGGACAATTACAGTACAAGTTGCATCTAAGTTTTATTCCTTTGCTAGGAAAGACTAGGGCAGGAAGCTTGTTTTTTAGTTCTGTTTGTCAAGATCTTAGGGACCAACTGTTTTCTGTCACATAACACTAGTTCCAAGACTAACCTAATAAAAAAGCTCTAAGTAGTAGTTTGATTTTGAAAAGAAAACTTTAGTGGTTATCATATCTTTATTTCTTCTGTATAAGTTCCACTTGTAGGAGTATCAAAAGACGTCTATTGGTGAGTACAAGCTGCACAACCAGATTTATCAGCTGCCCAAAGATCTTAAAAAAGTTCATCTTCCTAATCAATTATTAATATATGAGACAATCTTCAGCCTACTTCAGCCATGTTCACCTGAAGACTTTCATGAATAATCGTGTCCTTACCCATGGATGGCTCAGTGTCCTATACTCAAAATGGTTAAAACAGCTGATGGATGGCTCCTGGCATTCTAAATGACCGATACCTTTGGCACAGCATGTTTACTTCCTTTTGCTTAGAAGGAAGAGGGGCAGGAGATGCAGATGCACTTTCTTTATCCATGGACTGGATATACTGGCCATCGCAATGCTACTGTCAGAAGCCAAACTTTTCCTTCATAGAAACAAGAGTACTGAGATTGAGGAGGCTCTGCTGGTGTCAAGGAGAGGGGAGGGCTACTTGTTCTGCCCTGGCACACAAGGGCTCACGTGGTGTGCTTATGCCACCGCATAATAATGTAGGATGCTATGTCCTCGTAAAAATCAGAAGGGAAAGTGTGGGTAAGGTAGCGACGTGAGTGGAAAAGAGACTTTACTAGATAAAACCCTTCCTGATTCAGGATGTTTAATTTGCTTCTCTTTAAACTTTGTGACTTTTCCTGGTTCAAAAGGACAGTGACGGAGAGCAGCAGAGAAGTGGGGGTCTGAGAAATGTAATCTTTGTGTCAAGGCACTCTGTGGCCTCACAATTGCTCCCCTGCCGGAGGAGATGCTGCCTTCCAGCCCTGAAGATGCTAGGGCTTCTCAATAGACGGGGTGTTGAAGCAGCCAGATGGTAAGGTCTTCTTGATGTCTTCCAGATTGCGTATGTCCTTCATGATCTCCTCGATGTCTCGGTTATAGTCCATGATGGCAGCCTCCTGCTTCCTGGCTTCATTCTCCAGGTCAGACACTTTCCTGTCAAGATCACTGACCTTCATTTCATCTTTGGCTTTGCTCAGAGTACCTTCAATCTCATTTAGCTTATTGAGGTCCACGGTGTCCAATTTCCCTGTAGAGTGAGAATGTACACAGAAGAGAACAGATGCCTTCAGCATAAATTGTAACATCAATCCACAAGTACCTCCAGAAGCCCACCAGCTACTTCTATGCAAAGCTGGCCCACAAACGGGATTTGCAGGTTGTTGACGTCATACAGGGCACAAATAATGCATACTAAGCACAAACGCGGATCGAGCCATCAAGGATGGATCAGAGCACATAATTAATATTGGGCTGGGTACTTTTTCCTTAGACAATGGGTTTTTGCAGAATATTTTCTAAATGCACAGCTACTATGTTTATCTAGACTTTAGGGTTTATGTATGGTTTTGAAAGTCATCTGATAATACTTACTACCTTTTTTAGGTTTATATATGAAATATGTGTTATTTTATATTAAAGTATATAAAAATGTCTAAGATAGAACCTTAAGCCCTCAACTATTAGAATCAAGGGAAGCTGAGTTGGCTTAGGGGGTTACTTCTGCTGTATACTGCTTTCAGGAGTTAGACACTTATTAAGAGCCTTCCTATGGAAAACAGCCAAGGTTAAATGCTGATATAATTTCGGCATAGCTTCACTTCAAACTTAGCAAAAAAAAGAGGTTCTTTTGAAATAAACTGCTTCCATAATCAATACAAGCAGACACAATGAACAATACTTTGTGCACATTCTACTTGATTAAATTCTCACAAGACCATTTGACATCAGTATTATCAGATGTTAAATAATTTCCCCAAGTTTGCACAGCCCACAGCCAACAGAACAAAAGATTCTAATCCAAATCTGACTAAGTTCAGTTCCTTCTTCCACAAAAAGCTCGCTCTTTTACCTTACTTTCATTTTAAACCCAACTGCTGGTACATAAAACTTATTATACTTGACATCTGAGGCAAATTTAATAAATACTTCTTCCCCTGAAAACAAAACATGCCAGTTTTTAAAGAATAGTAAATTAAAATATAATGCCTTGCTACAAAAATTACTGGCTAGAGTGTTGACACTTTATAATGGAATCTAGTGACAAAAGTAAGTATGTCCTAAAATGAAGCCTGCTCACTATCAAACTAGATTAAAAGGTTTCGGTATGCCTGTATTTCCTTGAAAAAATAAGGTTTTTCTCTCTTTTGGCATAAAAGCTTCCCTTTATCAGACTGTCCTTTGGTTAGTAAATGGATAGAATTCAAGGCAGTGAAAAGTTATAGAGTGAGTGTTTTAACTCTATCATTGAAATGTTTCACTTTAAATTCCTTAAAGATACTCTCTGCTAGCATGATAAGCAAAGAAAAAAAAAATCACTGTTTACTTATTCCATGATTCTGGATCATAACTGAGCCATCTTAGCTGGAAATATATCTTGAAAATGTAAAAGGGAAGTCTTCAGACCACAGTATTCTATTTAGGGCAGAGTCCATGGAAGGCATCATGGACTTATCAAATGATTACAACCCAAAGACATGATTCGGGTTACACATGAAAGTTGATAAATATATCAATATTGCAATAAAGCAAATGGCTCTTAAAAGCCCCACCATGTAAGACACACACTTATTTTAAAAGGTATTTTTAGAGTAAGAGTTAAAAGAAATATTAATAATTTAATAGATGACTTAAAAGGGATTTTAAATAACCCTACATTATCTGCTTTTGAGTTAACAATACTATCTGAGATCCCGAGTGCAGTACAAAGGACTCATCACACTGATGAACATGACCGTGGCTACTCACCCAGCTGCTCTAAGAGGTCATTAATTTCATTGAGGAGGCTGGTAACAGTGTTTTTGGCCTTTCTGGCATTGATCTCGGCTTCTTGAGCAGCCTGTGAAGCCTACAGAAGGAAAAGAATAAATAATATGAGTAGTTTTGACAACACATTTGCATCTTCTTTAAATAACTTTTCCCAGTGAGCCAAAAAATCTAAATTCCAGGTGCTTTTTCCTTTTCTAACTCATGAAATTACAAACTCTCACTATTAGTTTTTGGTTTTGGGGGTGTATTATCTTCATGTTCAGGAAGTTGCTATTTCTACTTAATATAGAGTTATGAAGGCCAGGTGTGTTGGCTCATGCCTGTAATCTTAGCACTCTGAGAGGCCGAGGTGGGAAGATTGCTTGAGGTCAAGACTTTGAGATCATCCTGAGCAAGAATGAGACACTATCTGTACTAAAAAGATAGAAAAAATTTGCCCTGTGTTATAATGTGCTCCTGTAGTCACAGCTAATCAAGAGGCTGAGGTAGGGGGATCACTTGAGCCCAGGATTTGGAGGTTGCAGTGTGCTGTGATGATGCCACTGCACTCCAGCCTGTCTCAAAAACAAAACAAAACAGAAAAGAAACCCTATGAACAGTCAGTATGGCCATACTCATTATCCTTGCATTTCAAAGACCCATGCATTACCTCCTTTTCTCACTTTCTTACTAAACAATACATAAAGAGATACGATAAAGACAAAATCAATCAAGCAGAAATAAGTTATATTTTAAGGGTAAGTTTAGGAACTACATTTTCGAACTAATACATGTTTTTCAGAATACCCTGGGGGACTTAAAGAAATATCCTATTTTTAGAAAATTTTCAGTCACGTGTAGCTGTTCTATAAACTCCCCTCCCCAATACTCATGCTCATTTATTGAGGCAATATAATTTATACTTAAAAATCAACCAAAGGTAAGTATCTTTGGGGAAATTCCATGAAACCTGAACAAATACACTGTGTATGAGTCACAGGAAACAGCAATGGGAGAGGAAGTGTCTAAATATCAGAAAACAGATGCTCTCACAAATAAACCTAGTCAGGATATAAATGAGCGGCTTTGAGCTCCCTACGACATAACTATTTTTTCTAGTTTTGGCCTGAGACAATATAAACATATTGGGATCAAAACAATGTGAGAATTTTAAAAAGAAAAAGAAAGCAAGGCAAAACCCCTTCACAAATAAATAATCTCTGTTCAAATCACAGCTGTTCTTGAGCCTTTAGAGCTGTGTCCGCCAGTGAACTGAGAGAGAGGACATCACTAAGACCTGCCAAGACCAATGCTACGCACTGAACCTGCGTCTCCAGCCTTTTCGGGGCAAACACGACACATTACAGATTATAATACTGGCCAAATGCTAGCCTTTCAGAATTGATATAAATACAAATGCCATAGCATATAAGAGAGTGGTTTATTTCCTTAGAAGTTAATTACCAAAAATAATAAAAGATGGACCTTTGTGCCCCTTGAAGTAAATCTATACCCTCTTTTGAAGCACATAAAAATATATCTTTATTTTTCTCAATAGATTCTCAATCTAATATCTCTACATATTAAAGATGAAATCCACAGATCTTCAGCACATATAAGAAATATCTATTTTTACTATATGGGAATTTCCACTTGAGCCATACCATGCCCCAGAAAATGAGGGCAATTCAAAACAAAAAAATAATAATATCAGGTGTTTGCACTGGGATGCTTCCTGTTATCACTTCCCTAGATTGTTTTCTTTACTTAGTTTAACAGGCCTTTGTGTTTCTCCTCCCCATCCTAAGGTGAAAATGATCCATAATAAGGGGCACTGTTTTTAGCAGTGAAAAAAGGGGCTTCTTCCTTGCACTGAAAATGTACATGTAAATAAGTTCATGTATACCATTACTGTGACTATAAATTGAACTGGGAAGGAATATTTCTTTTCTGACTCCACCAAAGTCCTTCTGAAGCAAAATATAGCATAATGGAGTTTAGTTCTTTCTTTCACCTTGCATTCACAAGTCAATTTTGTTATAAATGGTGTTATGTATACACATGATCACAAATAGTCAAAGATTAAACTGGATGTAAGTGTGGTATGCTCTGGTGGGATGGTAAACAATGCTAGCTTCAAAAATTTCTTTTCTTTTTTTTGAGACAGAGTCTCACTATATTGCCCTAGAGAGAGAGGTGTGGCATCACTGCTCACAGCAACCTCAAAGTCTTGGGCTTGAGACTCTTTTGCCTCAGTGTCCCACATAGCTGGGACTATAGGCACTTGCCACAACACCTGGCTATTTTGTTGTTGTCGTCATTGTTATTTAGCAGGCCTGGGCTGGGTTTGAATCTGCCAGCCCCAGTATATGGCTGGCTCTCTAACCACTATGGGCACCAAGCCAAAAAACTTTCTTTTTTTTGTAGAGACAGAGTCTCACTTTATGGCCTCACACAGCTCACAGCAACCTCCAACTCCTGGGCTTAAGCGATTCTCTTGCCTCAGCCTCCCGAGTAGCTGGGACAACAGGCACCCGCCACAACGCCCGGCTATTTTTTGGTTGCAGTTTGGCTGGGGCTAGGTTTGAACCCGCCACCCTCGGTATATGGGGCCGGCGCCCTACCGACTGAGCCACAGGCGCCACCCAAAACTTTCTTATATATAAGAAACTAGTCTTTCCCTCTAAGGAGCTAAGTGCTTAGAGAACAAGAGTGAAGGAAATTAACTTATCATTGCATCTCCTTTTGTTCCTTTTTGATTTTATACCATTTATGAATTACCTGTTCAAAAATATAAATACGTATTTTTTTTATGTCCTAGAACCTCAAATGTGTAAAACAATGTTTTACTTTTAACTGAGAGTTGCTGTGAATAATTGTGCAAGAAAAATATCCGACAGAAGACCCAAATTCTTTGTCTTCTATGTAAGCTACTATCCCAATCCTTGACCAGAAAATGTGAGGAAAACCAGAATTCAATATGAGAAAGACTCATCTCAACAAGATGGGGCTCTTTCTTATTAAACACCCTTTACTTTTTGCCATAAATAAGCCAAAACCTCTCACCATCCCTGCCATCATCATATCCTGGTCAGCATCATCTTGTTTTTTCTTCAGCTCTTTTTCTGCTTCCTGTAGCTGCTTCAACATATTGTTCACCTCGTTATCCAGATCTGTAACTTCTGCATAAGTTCTTTCAGCTTCTGCCTTGGTACTGGTAGCATTCTAGGAACAAAATAAGTGCTAATAAAACAAGTTTTCCTTTTACTAATATATACTCTTACTCCTTTTAATGGATCAAAAGTATAATCCAGAAAGAATAACACTTTGATTTATACTATTCATGACTTACATTATCATTTATTTGAGCTCTAAATGATGGTAACAAAAAAATAACATTATTACCTAACACAACACCATTCTATATTTTATAAAGCACTTTCCTTTGTATCCTGAAAACTTCTTGTTTTATTACTGTCATTTTTAGTTTAGGTCACACTGAATGGCGTATACTTTCTACCTTTCTACCTCATCATACTGATTAGATACTTTCACTTGGATAATCTTAAATTCAAGGGTAGCTTGGTTCCTCTTGGCAGTTTATTACAAAAGGACCACAATCCTGAAATATTGGTATTTTATAGAATGTAATTCATCCAAAAGCAAACTCTTCTAAAAGAAACTAAATTATTTTCTGTGATTCTCAAATACCTAATTTTAGAACTGGTACAATCTCTCCTTTAAATAAAACAAATAGATCTTGAAATAGAAAAAAACCAACCTAAAGAAATTATTCATTAAAGTGAGTGTAAAGAATCCTAGCAGTGATAGCTACAGAAAGTATAGGAGGGGCTTAGATATGGTCATATGCTTGAAAGGGGGTCTGAAAGTTGTATTGATAAGGCATTCTATATAATACTGAAAAAAACCATCAACTGTCCAGGTCAAATAACTATGTTTATTTAAAAAGAGTGATATTTTGTGGTTAAAGGCTCTATAGCTCTATGAAGTCTCTCTCTTTCCTGACAGCCCAGACTCCACATTGAAACACAGTACAAATTTTAGAGTTAAAGGGACTTTTCTATTGATTCTGTCTTCAGTGTGATTACCTATATTATCTAATACCTAGTTTAAGGGAAAAAAAGACAAACATGGTTTAACATTGTTTTACTGCAGTCAAGCAAAAAATCTATAAGGGCTTTGGGAGTTTGGAAAGAAATTGTAAAGTGACTAGAGAAGCATATGGCAGAGACTGTCTGGAGAAGCGGACAGCACACACCTTTTGGACAGCGCTTGCGATCCTCTCTGCCTCGTGGGCCTTCCTCTTGGCCTCTGTGGCATCCTCTGCAGCGTTGCCCAATGCCAGCTGTGCTTCTCTTGTCTTTTCGTTGGCTTCAGCTATGGTCCGGTTGATGGCAGGAATCTTCCTCAGTGCCTCCTCTGCAGCCGTCTTGTTATCGTTCACACGTCTATCGAAATCTGAATCAAGTTCAAGGAATGCATTTGAATTAAACTCCCAATAAGCAAAAAGGGAACCTCTCAGGGGGCTGTTAACTGCATTTTATTTCATGAATAATAAAAATCAGGGAGAAAAATGAAAACAGAGCCTGGGCTGAATCTTGAAAGAGCAAAATACACATCTCCACCCGGAAGATTTCCCACAAGCAGTCTTATGAATGTCTGTCTGTTTCTGGAAAGAGAAGTCTTACTTGAAAAATGTATTTTAACACACAGCGCTAACTAAGCATGCCAGTACTACCATCCCAACCACTATCACAAGCTGCAATTTATTTAGTATTTACTGTGTGTAAAGTACTGAGTTAAGAGCTTTATTCTCTGTGATGTAAGCTGTTATCACTTTTATAAGTGAGACAACTGAGGAGTGAAGAGGTGGTATACGTATACCTTGGAGTACTACTCAGCCATTAAAAAAAGGTGAACTAATATCTCTTGACCATTTTTTTAAGTATCATAAGAACAGAAAAACAGATGCCATATGTGCTATTAAACTGGAACTCATCAATCAACAGTACTTATACAGAAATAATACTCATCAAAAATCAAGTTGGTGGAAGGCGGATGGAAGGGATGGGTAAATTCATACTTAACATGTACAATGCACACTATCTGGGAAATGGGACTGATAGAGAAGCATATGGCAGAGACTGTCTGGATCCTTGGTCCAAAAATGGGACTTTTGTGCTGTTTGGGTCAAATTGGAACTTTGACCCAAATAGCACAAAAGCAATATATGTAATCAAAACATCTGTACCCCTATAATATTACAAAACTTTTTAAAAACTATTTTAAAAATAAAGGAGGTTAGATAATTTTTGGAGCAGGGATTCAAACCCAGTCCCTGATGCCAGAGCCCATACTGTCAACTATTATACTACAAAGTTTCCATATTTATAGAACTTCTATCATATCAGAGATGAATCTAGACCTACTCAGTGAATTGGATGCATTTCTCTTCTTTCCAGGGTAAAGAAAAAAAAAATCAGATGCCAGTGGCAAAGGAAAAAAAGATAATCTTCATTTACGAAGATAAGTCAGCAAAATAGGTACCTTGGCTATTTGAGTTATTCTAACATTAAGAATACGTCTTTTGGGGGAAGGGGAGGTTTCATACTGAAGTATGTACCCTGTTTCCCCGAAAATAAGACATCCCCCGAAAATAAGACCTACTTACAGGAAAGATAAGACGTCCCCTGAAAATAAGACCTAGCGCATCTTTGGGAGCACACCTTAAAATAAGACACTGTCTTATTTTCGGGGAAACAGGGTATGTATGTATGTATGTAAGACTAAAATGACATGAGCTCTGGGAAGTATTCTTTGAAATACTTCAGCATAAACAAAGTAGGGTGCTAGGGATACAGTAATAAGCATGTTAAAAGTCATAATTTAAAAAAGGAATCACTCTGTTGGAGGAAACATACAAATTTACCCTCATTATCTCAGCCTTTCATACCGTTCAGGTTGTTGAGAATGTCATTGGCTTCTTGTAAGGTATCTCGTCCCTTTTTAGCAGCTTCTTCAGCAAGAGCCTTGGCAGCATCAGCGCGGGCTAGGAGCTGGTCTGCAGTCTGCAAACACATGGCAGATCAGAGGACAAACCTTCCAAAGCAAACCCCTTCTCTTTCCTCACAGACCAGGCTCCTCGAAGGTTATCACTAGGCCCAGGCATCACGAGGAAGCTCTTACCTGCACACTTCCTGGTCTGCTGCCACTGCCACTGTGGTGTCATCACAGACACAGCTTACACTTGGCCTGTTTCAAATATTGCCTCAAGCAATGAAGCAACCTGCAAATCAGACTAACCTGCTGTTCAATCTTTCCTTTCTCCAGGAGGTTCTTTACTTCAAGTTCCTTCCCTCTCATGTCTTCCCGGAGGTCCTCATAATCTTTTAACTTCTGGTCAATCAGGTGGTCCAGATCCTCAGCTTCCTTCTTTATTTTATTTGCTTCATTCTGTAAAAGGCAAGTAAGATCACTAGTTTTTGTTCTTTTTTTCCCCACAAGAAAATCAGAAGAGAAGGATCACATGATTAAACTGGTAAAAAGGTAGGCTTAGAAATTTTGTAATACTTAATACTCAACAGATATTTTTAAAAGAATACCATAGGTTAAGATTTTATGGACCTTTCTGAAAAAATTGAGGTGTACTTTACACATAGTGAAATCCACAGCACTTACATGTAATCTGATTAGTTGTGACAAATGTATTCTCCTGTGTCACCAACACTCCAGTGAAGTCACAGAACAGACCATCACCCCAAGAAGCTCCCTTTATCTATCCCCTTCCAGATGGTCTCTACCACACCTTTCCAACACTGTAGCTGCCACTGTTCTACTTTTTATCACTCTAGATTTAGTCTTGCCTATTTTCAAATTTCAAATATATAAAATCAGACACTTATGTACATGTCTGTACTAAAATATATATTATAATTTGGATTTGCATTAAAGATTTAGGAGGGACTATATATTTATCATTAAAGTAGCCTTTGCTAATGTTTATAATCATCAGGTCCTTACTTTGATAAGTTCTATTAATGTACATAAAATAGAACTCAGCTTTATCAGTGAGTTAGCAGGAGGACAGAGGAGGGACCCGGTGCAGGGCAGTCAGAATGGCTCTGACCCAGACTGGAGTACGGGGGAAGGGGCTGTGCATACAGGCTGTGCCCCCTACCTCCAGTGCCTGTGAGTCCACAGGGGTCAGCTGAGCCACACTGGCATAGATCTCCACAGCTTTATCACCTGCCCTCTTGGCCTCTTCATGTACTCGGGCAGCTTGTTTTTCCAGATCCTGTGAGATATTCTTTGCTTGTTCATACCTAAGAAACAATGTGATTGAATGAACAACTTAGCTACTTGCAGTATCTTGATGTTAACCAGTTTCAATCTGGTTCACATCATTTCCTGTGACAACATTCTCAAAACCACAAAGGAAATGCTACATTAAAATGCTCTCATTTTAATAACAACATTTAGCATAAACTTCTATTCTATCTCATAACATCTCTTTATAATATTTGGCTTATCTATTTTCTTATTTCAGACATCCTTTAAAGATCTATAGTTCAAGTAACTCAAGTTCACATGTTTTCTCTACTTTACCATGTGTATTCTTTTACTGTTCCTTATACAGAATTTTCAATATCATGGCTAGTCCTGCTACTATTCTTTGTAATTACAGTAGTTGAATCAAACAAAATCTGTGTGGCACCACATCCCCTGCTCTAATTACTGTGCCATTTTAAAAGCATGATTAACAAAGGAAATCTTACTGCGTTGAATGCATACCCTGAATCCACAAGCATTTAATTCCTCATTGAACAAGTGTTACTTCAAGAACATTTGAAGTGCTGTGGGTCACTTTTAAGTCATACTCACTTCCTATTAAGCTCTTCAATCTCAAATGCTGTTTGATTTTCTCCTGCCAGTGTCTTCAAAAGCAGATTATATGCCTCAGTTGATGTATCATTAGCTGTCTTTGCCACTCGTACAATGTCATCAGCTTCTTGTTTATGGCTGTATAAATTAAAGTGAAAATAAGTCATGAAATAGAACCATATGATAGGAAAATCAGTAAAATTCAGATAATGCTTAACTTTATTATATATATGTATATATATATGTATATATATATTATATATATATATATTGAGCAGAGTTCTACAAATACTGGAATACATAATTAATTTGGGATTTTGCTCTCATTTCTGAGAGCAAAGTTTATAAAAAAAACTGAGTTTATAAAAAACAGCATTTTGTAAACTGAGATAGGGGTATTTTCCAAGAAAATTAATGGTATAAAATTTATAGGGGAAAATTTTTATAATTCTTCATAAAAACTATTTTAAAATACAATTATTTAAGAATAATTTACACATAAAACTATGTATGCTAGCAAGAAATCATTCATCTAGTCATGAACTTCAAACCTAATCTTTATTAACAACAATCTGCAAGTCTAGTTCAATGACTGTATAGCTTTGAACAGCTTTGACTATTCAGACTTTTCACATGCAACCTACTGGCAGGAAAAGAAACCCGACACCAAATGGCAAGAGGGACTCCAACCAAATAGTGGATATTAGCTGGGTAACTGCTAAGGTTTTTTTCCACATCCAAAGTTTCATATTACATTGTCACACTGTAGTATGGGTCTATTCTTTTTGGTATGATAAACTTTCATTCATTCATTCAAAATCCTTGTATGAGAATTTATGTCTGAGACCTAGTTTTCTTGGGAGCTTCCTATGATGTGTTGAGCTGTCTTCTTTTGGTAAGACAATCCAGCTATGAAACTGTGAATGTTCTGTGAACTAGATTATACAGCTCACACATTCATACTTACACAGAATAGAAAGAGACCACACATTAAAGCAAGAAACCAATGTAACTGCTCTAGACACTGAGGCTAAAATTCTAACCTCACCTTAGGCTTACTGAAGTATCTACATCCACAAGGTCTACTAACTATTCTACAAAACATTCAACACTTACTAAATACCTACTACATGCTGGGCACTGGGGCTTTGGTAATCAATAAAATACACTAAAATACCTGCCTTCATGGAGTCTACAGTTTAGAAATTTTATTTAAAAAAATCCTTACAACGTAATGCCCTGTACAATTTAAAAGTCTTCTAAAGAAATTACCTTATGCTTAATAAAAAAAGTCTTAAAAAAAAAAAAATCAAGAATGAAAATGGGCTGTTTTCTTTGGCTGATTTTTAAATGTACTGTGAGTTAGTAAATACTTTCTACTGAGATTTGAAAATTAAATATTTGTGTTAAAAAGATCAATTAGAAATATTTTTAAAATAATTAAATTGTACTGAGATTGTTAGCAATCTATTAAACTTTGAAGTTGAAAAATAAAAATGTTATGGTTTTGAGATACTCAAACCTAATTTTCAAAGTGAATATTCTAATTTCAAAGCATATAGTACCCATTATGTAAATTCTCATTCCACCCCCACCCCCACTCCTGTCTTCCCACCTCCCATGGGTGAGGGCTACAAAAAACAGTCCAGACTTTATCATTATGTAATACATCCATGTAATAAATCCGCACAGGTAACCCTAAATCTATAAAAATTTTTTAAGTAGTTTCAAAGTAAAAGGAAGAAAAGAGTAAATATAGATGTTAACATTTGAGAAAAGAGAACAATCTTGCAGAAGTGGGTTGTATGGAAAGTATTTATGGGTATGGGACATACAACACACACACACCATAAAGCAAGCTATGACCAAACCATTAACAGGGATGTAGAGGTTACCGTTCAGCAAGCTTTCGAGCCTCTTCTGCCAAAAGAGTCATGTTGTTTGGGTCCCCTGGAGACTCTGGCCGAGTAACTGACTGAAGAAGAAATAAATTACTTATTCTCCAAGGACTAAATTATTCAAATTTAATAAAGCAAGTGTCAAAAATAAATTATTATTATTGTTAGAGAGCAAAAAGAATACCTCTTATTTTCAGAGATCTTTACTTACTATCAGTCCCCCTGATTGCAGATTATTTCTATTTTCAGTAAAGGATAAAGGAAATTGCATAGTACCATAGAAGAAACACATTGCTAGAGAAAGAACCCAGACGCCCCTTGGTTTTTTTCCAGTTCATAATAACTGTTTCATGCCAACCATGAGCAATATGGCTTTCTTGCTCATATTGAGGGAAAATAAAAAGACACAAGGAGTCAATGCAGCTGAAGTACTCCACCACCAGTATCAGACTTAACAAATTACCTAGAGATTCCCCTGCTCCCCTCAGACCTTCACAATCACTCACCACATTGGCAGCAGCAACTCTGGCTTTCTCAAGTTCTCTGGATGCAATTTCAATCAACTGCTCTGTGTTCTCAACTCGGGCACGTGCTTGTTCAGCCAAGTTTCCAGTCTCTTCAATGGTATTTCGGATATTCTGTAAACGGCTAATTTGGCTGGACAGAGTGTTGTTCACTCTCTGGAGACGATCCATCAGGTTTTGGTCTACATCTGAAACGGTATTGCAGAAAAAGTCTGTAAATTATCTGAAAGGGACATGACGTCTCACATGAAATGAGGCCTGCATTTCTTTGTTCTTTCAAACACAGCCTCTTCCTGACACGTTTCCCCTGAGCCCATGGCTGGGCTATTCACTCTCATACTCTCTGCCCAGTAGGATCTTCACTGTTACAGCCCCACTGTTTTCTTGTCATGTACCTGTCTCTCCCACTTGACTGTGAGCTCTTCTTTCTTAATTATCACTGTATCATCAGTTCTTTTTTTTTTTGGCCAGGGCTGGGTTTGAACCCACCACCTCTGGCATATGGGACCGGCGCCCTACCCCTTTGAGCCACAGGCGCCGCCCGTATCATCAGTTCTTATGCAGTGGTTGGCAAATGTTTGATAGAAGATTGACTTTGATGGTCCAGCATATGCCACATGTAATCATAAATATATGATGTTAAAAATGCTGCCATAGCCGGGTGTTGTGGCTCATGCCTGTGATCCCAACACTTTGGGATGAGGTGGGGGACTGCTTGAGGCCAAGAGATGAGAGCAGCCTGAGCAACAGAAGGCTATATAGAGAGTAGCCTCTCTCTACAAAAAAAGAGAACAATTAATTGGGCATAGAGTCTCATGCCTGAATGCCCAGCTACTTGGCTGAGGTAAGAGGACTGCTTGAGTCCAAGAGCTTGGGGTTGCACTAAACCAGAGGTCCTCAAACTTTTTAAACAGGGGACCAGTTAACTGTCCCTCAGACCGTTGGAGGGCCGGACTATAGTTTAAAAAAAAATATGAACAAATTCTTATGCACACTGCATGTATCTTATTTTGAAGTAAAAAAACAAAACGGGAACAAATACAATCACACCGCCTCATGTGGAGTTTGAGGAACCCTGCACTAAGCTATGATGATGTCACTGTACTCTAGTCTGGGCAATAGAGACCCTGTCTCCAAAAAACAACAAGAAAAATGCTGTTAGCCCTGACAGCTGAACATTTTTCAAAACCTAGAAAAAACTAGGTTCAAAACAGATGTTAAAATATAGCAAATTAAACTCATGTTGTATTTTAAACTAAAAGGACTCCTGCTGCTACTCCCATGCCTCAGCAGTATCCATGTAACTCCTTTCGAACTGACCTCTACTTTTGAACAGTTCTTCAAATTATTCTTCAGTAATTATGTCCATTCAACTTAAACCACTTACTTGGATCCTAATAAATCAAAAGATAAATATAAACCCATGCAAATATAAGCCTGCCATTATTAAAACTCTCGCACATAATGAGGTTATTAATATATCAAGTAAATCCCATTCAAAAATGACCAGTTCTTATTTCAGCATGATCCCCAGTGTTGGGGTCTAAATATTCCAAGGAATGTAAAAAAGATAATAAGCATTCTTATAAAGACCAATAAAGATGAACATAGGTTTGGACAATAGCAACTTGGAAGCAGGGCCACAAACATATGTGTAAACATGATGTACCACACAATTCTTGCTTAAGTATACATAGTGGTCCTGCTTGGAGGATTACTTAAGCAATTCACCAATAATCTAAAGATTTTTAAGACAATATAAAGAGTAAAACAAGGTCATAAATTATTTTAGTTTTAGGAGGCCTAAGTGTTTAGAACAATGTAAGTTATAGTAGCTTCTTCCCTCAACCTTCAAGAATGTAATAGATATGATTTCTCTGTCTAGTTCGTTAGAGAAATAATATTATCTGAAAAGAGAGAGAGAATGTAACTGGTTCACTTTAAATACTTTCCAATTCCAAGGGCTTACTTGCAAGACCTAACTGCACCATATAATCTCCTTTCAAACCTGCAGAATAAACACAAGTTTAAACTACAAATGAATACTTAGGGATAGTCTTGAATCATTGCAGGAGACATTTTCATTCTTGGCTAGTTTGAATCTAAATAGGAAAGGTTGGCCAGGAACTCCATGACTCAGTTTTAGGGGTCACGAATTTTAATCCCAGCCCACTAAGATGCTCTTGGAGCTACCAGAAGGAGCAGTTCATAGGCTCCCCTCCCCATCCTTTCAGGTGGCTTGAGGGGAGGTATGATGGTCATGGCTCTTATCAGAGCTTCCATCCAACAGAATCACCTATTTGGGCACAGCAAGGTAAGTAGTAATTGTGGCTAAGGGAATTGCCTGTAGCTTGGGCTGTGCCCAGATGTTTGGAGCTCAGACAGGTGCCAATGCTGGCTTACCTTCCTTTCTTGCCCTTTGGCCTACTCCCATTGCTAGTGGTGCTGGCACCAGAGATGTGTGCCAAAACCAATCTCCCTACTGGAAAGATTGGTGTTAAGACTATAAACCCCACATTCAATTCTTTAATGTATATAGCAAGATAGATGTGAATCTGTTGTTTCAAGAAAAGGCATTAATAAAAAAATGTGTATACCACATTTTGCCACATCTAGCTGTTACTAGAAAGTAAACATCCTTAAAAAAAAAAAAAAACAACCCACTCATTTATGTAAAACATGAAAACTTTAAACTCTTCTTAATCTAAGTTTAAGACTTAAATGTAATAAAAAACAGAACAAACACACAAAACACCTAAAGTTAAAATAAGCTACTGACTTCTCATTTCACTTTTTCAATTTCAAAAGATTTACCTTATAGAATAATTTCTAGACTCTCATATAAAAATCAAACAAACTGGCCAACACCAGACACATCCAGTTCCTTCCTTTTCTACTTCAAAACTTTTATAGAATTGAAATTCCATATATTAGAGCTATTAACAGTTAAGTATTTACTTTTTGTTGACCTGACAGGAAGACTTCTTTATGTAACTCCAAATGGATACAGATACATAAAATCAACAGTGAAGTGATCACTGCCGTCCCAAACAATGCACATTTACTACCTATATATGTGATCACTTTTATCTGAGGGACAGAAATCCCCCAAACAAAAGCAACTTCAGCCTGATGGTGAGCACTTGGATAGCAGGAGCAGTGTCTTCTTCATCTTTTCATCACTGATGTTTAGACCAATGTAGTCCTTTCAATGTCGTTGTTAGGTTCTTAGAAAATACAACTTTAAGCAAAACGATGTACTGTTTGTGTATAATGAAACCTATTTACATAGATTAACTGATAAAAACAAAAGTTAAGTTCCTAGAACATAATGGTCACTATTTCACTTGAAGTAGTTACCTATCCACGATATTAATTGGGGACTTACTGAACTATAGACAGTAAGTGTAGAAAAGGACTTGTCTGAGTTTAAAAGAAAGCTTAATTCAGAGTAAGAAATAAAAACTTTAAAGTGATTAAAAATAGCAAATAGGGGCGGTGCCTGTGGCTCAGTGAGTAGGGCACTGGCCCCATATACCGAGGGTGGCGGGTTCGAACCCAGCCCTGGCCAAACTGCAACAAAAAAATAGCCAGGCGTTGTGGCAGGTGCCTGTAGTTCCAGCTACCCAGGAGGCCGAGGCAAGAGAATTGCCTAAGCCCAAGAGCTGGAGGTTGCTGTGAGCTGTAATGCCACAGCACTCTACTGAGGGTGACAAAGTGAGAAGGTCTCTAAAATAAACAAAATTTAAAAAGCAATGAATTATTTAAAACAACATTTCAAAAATTTTTTTTGTTTGTTTTTTGTTTTTGAGACAGAGTCTCCAGCTGTCACCCTGGGTAGAGTGCTGTGGCATCATAGCTCACAGAAATCTCCAACTCTTGGACTCAAGCTATCCTCTGGCTTTAGTTTTTCTATTTTTAGTAAAGATGAGGGTCTGGCTTTTTGCTCAGGCTGGTCTCGAACTTGTGAGCTTCAGCAATCCACTCGCCTCAGCCTCCCATAGTCAATTCAAAGTTTTAACAACTGTTTCTTCTAAAGTCAACGAACATAATGTTTTCTAAATCTTAACCTCTTCTCTGCTTATCATTAGTCTCGATAGATAATGTACAGAAGATTGATTTAATTGCAAAGGACTTTAAAAATGGAAATGATATATGAAACATATATTTTTCTATAAAGTTATCAGCACATTTGTTGGTTAATTAGAAAATTCCTAAGTAGGCACTAATTTATAATGTTTATTTCTGCAAACACCAAGTGATACATATTCAATAGCTAGTAGCTCAGGCAATACTTAAAAACCATAATTTTCCCTATGAGAATCCTTTCTAAGAAAAAAAGCCATGTATTAAACAAATTCTTATTCACTAGAATGATAGAAAATCAAAGTTCAAATTTTCTACTTAAAAATACCACATAAAAAAATGCATGCCTTTAAACATTTTTTAAAACTGTTTTAAAACACCTTGTCCTAGAACAGATTTATAAAATACTTGAAATTCTAGTATCTAATAGATTTTGATGTGTTGGAAAATCACCTTATGCTTACTATATCATAAAGCATTAAAAGTTGACAGGCTGTCTTTTGAAATACTGAGTTAAAATTAAAATAATTTATATTCTATGAGTAGTTTAACAATTGAGGATGAATTTTATAAAACCATACTAATTAACCTTGAATCAGAAATCACCTCTGAAAATCAGCTCGTCTTATGGAAGTTCCCACTGTTCAATCACAATGTACCTTTGACATCCTGGGCTTCACGAAGGAGGTCCATAACCTCCCTCTCTGCCTCCTTCAATCTATCCTCGAAGGCTTGATCTGTCACCACCTCTTCTCCAGTTCCAAGGTTTGCCATTAGATTCTCTAACTCCTGAAGCTTTACTCGATGATCAGCAACCTAAACATTACAAAGGAAGAGAAGGAAAGATATAACCCACAAGCACTCTGGAAGAACCCAACCTGGCCCCCTGCAGGCTCACAGGAACACTCTATGATATGTAAGTCTATGCACTGTATGTATGTCCACTTTTGACTAGATGACATGGGTAGTTTTTCTTTATTTCTCTGGCTTCAAAAGAAAACTTTTGACTTCAAAAGAACATTCCTTTGACTTTAAACACTAAGTGCTGACGATTCTTGAGCTCTGACTTTCCCCCTGAGTGTCAGATTACCTTCCTGATGCCTCCACTCAATCCTCAGATAGCTATCTGAAACTTAACATCCAAAATTATACCTCTTGGGTCTTCCCTGAATAATCCCCATCTCAGTAAGGCCTCCAGCTACCTTAGCAAAAAACCCAAGACTCATCCTTGATTTTTCTCTTTCCCTGTCCTGCCCCGAACATGCATGTTTATCCAACCCAACTGCGCCTTCCCCCTCTGCCCTATTGCTAACCATCATTCTTCACATAGCAGAGTGTTTCTCTTAAAATATAAACTAAACTTCAGGGCAGTGCCTGTGGCTCAAAGGAGTAGGGCGCCAGCCCCATATGCCGGAGGTGGTGGGTTCAAACCCAGCCCTGGCCAAAAAATGAAAAAAAAAAAAAAAAAATATATATATATATATATAAGTGTGTGTATATATATATAAGTGTGTATATATATATATATAAGTGTGTATATATATATATATATATACACACTGAACTTCTTAGCTTTCAAGAGTTTCTTCAAAGCATCTCCGTTAGATTTAAAATAAAACCTAAACTCTTACATGTCAACGTGGCCCTAATATAACCTGTCCCTACAAACCTCTCCAGTCTTACCACAAACCACCCCCTTCCTCACTCAGCAGGCTCCCATCACTATCCAGCTTATAGACCTCTGTACACCATGTTCCTTCTGACTGGAACAACTTGCCATTACTTTTCACCTGGCCCACTCCTTCTTATCCTTAGGATCTCATCTTAAATGAATTTCCTAAGAGAGGCCTTCTTTTTCTTTTTGAGACAGAGTCTCAGTCTGTTGCCCTTGGTAGAGTGCTGTGGCGTCACAGCTCACAGCAACCTCAAACTCTTTGGGCTTAAGCAATTCTCTTGTCTCAGCCTCCTGAGTAGCTGAGCTACAGGTACCCGCAACAACACCCAGCTATTTTTTGGTTGCAGTTGTCATTGTTGTTTAGCAGGCCCAGGCTGGGCTCGAACCCACCAGCCTTGGTGCATGTGGCTGACACCCTACTCACTGAGCTGTGGGCGCCAAGCCAAGAGAGGCCTTCTCTAAAGCCATTCCCCCCAGTTACTCTTCATTTCTACTCTGTCTGGCACTTATCTCAGTATTTCCTTTGTTTGTATGTTCACTTTTTACTAAGAGTGCCCACATCTATGTTGTTGGCCATTTTTCCTCTAGAGCTTAGTGTACAGTAAGTCTCCATTCAAAGTTTGCTGAATGAAAGCAAGTGTGCATTGCTGACAGCTTACCTTATCTTTTACCAACCGGTAACAAGCCGGACATTCCTGGCAGCCAGGCCAAGACCTATTATAGAAATAGTTCTCTTCACATTGGTCACAGCGATGGCCCACAAAGCCTTCTCTGCATTCACAGCGACCATCACCTTTGCACTGGAGTGAAAGAGACCCCTCAGGATGACAGTCACAGGCTGCAGAATAAGGGGAAAATAACACATAGTATGCAAAAGAAGGAAGAGTGAATTTTATTTCAACTCGGATATAAGTTGACTACACTATCATTCTAAGTACACATTTTTTCTTTTGAAAAATAGGCCAATTTATGACATTTTAAATGATTAAGTTTAACAGAGAAAACAGACATTTTAAAGTAAAAATAAGCTTTAAAGTAAAATGTGCATCCTCTGGGGCACATTTAATGTTACTTAGTAATTACAGAAGTCACTTTATCTCTCCACTATATATTTCTCTAAGGAACTACAAAACCCAAATACTAATGGTTCTTTTGCATTATTTTATAGTTTATTTACTCATTTTTGTTCTCTGAACTGAGTCAATGATTTATGCTACATTCTACAGGAGAAAGGAAGGAATTCCGAAAGCAAAAATCCAATCTGTTCTGAAGCCTAATTTCAGGCACTTGTTTATGCCAAGGAGAAGCAGATGTTTATATGTAACCATATCAAAAGGGTCTCAAGGGTGGGAAGCAACTGCAGCCAGTAAGTCAACAAACACATGGTGAACAGAATCCTTCACTGTTTCATTATCTGCACTAAGAATGTGATCAATAAAAAAGTTACATTAAGCACAGTGGGAAAGCTCAGTAATCAAAGGGGTATTTTTTCCTTGGAAAAATAAAAGATTAATAAAAGGAAGTATCACAAACACTATGAAGAAAACAAATAAGGTGGTTGCAAAGAAATCAGAGAAGCCCTTGATTGCCAAAGTTTTAGGAAAAAAATAGCATTCATTGAATAAAGCATCTATGATGAAATAGGGACAGACCTGCTTATAAGTAAGGTAGCTACACTGAGGCTATCAAAGTCCTTTCTGGACTTATGAGACTAAGTGAAATCAGGGAAAACTTAAAGAGTTGTATGCCACCAAACCCCTTACGTTTGCAGCCTTCGGGTCCAAACCCAAAGTGGTTGACCTCACAGCGTTCGCAGTGCTGACCGGTGATGCCAGGCTGGCACTCACACTGGCCAGTGCGAATGTCACACTGCCCATCAGTGGAACCCAAAGCATGGCAGTCACACCTGAAAATGAACACAGGGCATTTCTCAGATATGAAAAAGAGACCAGAAGCAAAACTTTTTTTTCAGCACAGCACTGATGTAGTATGTACAGAAAACTATATGTAAAGGGTTAGCAAGCCCCTGAGGTTCCAATAATTTTCATGAGTACTATTTGCAATCTCTTTTTCTAACCTAACTGCTACCAGTGACTCTCCAACTTGGCACTGTATGGGCACTGACTAGGAGCTTTGAAAACAGGAATTTCTGGGCTACAACCTTGGAGGATTTGCTTCTAATTCCTTGGAAAGGGCCTCATAATATTTTTAAAATGCTGCCCAGGTGATTCTGACAAGGGGCCACTGTGCTCCACTCCCATCTTCCATTAGTTCACTTATAATTCTCTAGTATTTCCCCTAAAGGTACCTTGCCTATATTAGGCATTCAAACAGTTTATGAATAAACTCAAACTAATTAAGCATAACTGATAAAAATTCATTTCTTACAGCTCGGTGTCTGTGGCTCAAGAGGCTAGGGTGCCAGCCACATACACCGGAGCTGGTGGGTTCAAATCCAGCCCGGACCTACTAAGCAATGACAACTACAACCAAAAAATAGCTGGGCATTGTGGCAGGCGCCTATGGTCCCAGCTACTTGGGAGGCTGAGGCAGGAGAATTGCTTAAGCCCAGGAGCTTGAGGTTGCTATGAGCTGTGAAGCCATGGCACTCTACCCAGGGCAACAGCTTGAGACTGTCTCAAAAAAAAAAAATACATTTCTTATAAAAAGCAGTGACTGCTTCCACCAAAGGCACCCCTGTCTCACCTCTTGCAGCCTTGTCCACTCTGCAGGTTGTAGAATCCAGGGTTGCAGGAGCCACAGTCCCGACCAGTCACGTGAGGCAGACATTCACATTGCCCAGTCACGGGGTTACAGCTGCTCTGCTGCTTCACTGTCCCATACGGGTTGCAACTGCAGGCTAAGGCAGGAAGACAGAGACAGCAAAAGATACAAGTCACCTGAGAGAGATACTAAATATAAACAATTCCAAGGCTGTAGACTTTTTAAACTTGTGTTGTTCCAGTAAGGTAGCCACTGGGCGTGTGGCCATTGGGCACTTTCAATGAGGCTGGCTAGTCTAAACTGAGATATGCTATAAATATGAGCTATACATTGAATTTTGAGGACTTAGTGTAGATAAAAGAACATATTTCATTAATAATTTTTCACTGATTACTTGTTAAAATGATAGTATGTTAGATATATTAGATTAAGTAGAATGTATTAGAATTGATTTTACCAGTTCTTTTTATGTGTTTAATATGATGACTAGAAAATTTTACATTGTGTTAAGTGGTTTGCACTAAACAACCCTAAGTATTTAAAGAGACACACACAAATTCTCAGAATAAAAGAATCTGATCAATAGCTGATTACCTCTGCATTTGTCTGCTGGATTGGGAGCCAGGGGATTTCCATAAAACCCATCTTTGCATCGGTCACAATAGAAACCAGCAGTGTTATAGATGCATTTCAGGCATTCTCCTGTTAAGCGATTGCAATTCCCAACTGCATTGGGATCGATATTGTCATTGCACTGGCACGGGCGGCAGAGCCTCACAGGGCCATTCCTACCCAGAGGGTCTCCAAAGTAGCCATCATCACAGAGTTCACATCTCTTACCTGCGGATGACACAATCTGATGTTATGAAAGAAAGGTCTTAGACATTTCTGGAACGCTACTACAGGTTAAAAACAGTTTACCGTAATCATCAGTTGCAAATGACATGATGCAGTGGAGGGCAGAGCACCACCAATGGGTGACAGCCCTGGTATTGGCCAGACCAGCACAGTGATCTTGAACACATCTCTATTTCCTCATTGGAAAGGAAAACCTGATTTGCCTACTTCATTTTTTTTTTTTTTTTTTTTTTTTTTTTTTGTAGAGACAGAGTCTCACTTTACGGCCCTCGGTAGAGTGCCGTGGCCTCACACAGCTCACAGCAACCTCCAACTCCTGGGCTTAAGCGATTCTCCTGCCTCAGCCTCCCGAGCAGCTGGGACTACAGGCGCCCGCCACAACGCCCGGCTATTTTTTGGTTGCAGTTTGGCCGGGGCCGGGTTTGAACCCGCCACCCTCGGTATATGGGGCCGGCGCCTTACTGACTGAGCCACAGGCGCCGCCCTTGCCTACTTCATTTTAATTGTTTTGACAATCAACCAAAATCATGTATTATAGGTGCTCTGTAAATCAATCAGGCCAAACCTCTCCAGTAAACCTCTCCAGTCTTAAAGGATGGCACACTGATATATATTGTTTGGATAGAAGATAGTAAAAAGATGAAGTGCCACTCTAAATACACTTGTTGTATGTCTTCCATACAACCGGGTATGTAGGATCATTCTCTTAGAACATGAAAAGCATGTGGTAAACCCTTGTTGATTAGTGTTAACTGGTGTAGAATCAGAACATGTTAGACGAGAACTTAGAAATCATCAACTGCCACCTGCTTCTTTTGCAGCTTAGAGAAGACAGAGGATAAGTAACTTTCCCACAACCAAGTGACAGGAAGAGAAGCAGAGCTAGAATCAGGGCGCTTTCCACCGTATGAAAATCACTGCCCCTCATTCTTCCTTTTCTATTTTCCCACCATTTTAGTTCAAGTCGAGCTCTTGGTATCCTCATAGCCTACAGGGCCTGAATTAGCCTAACATTTGTGGAGAGTAAGAGATTTTCTTGTTTATTCATTCAACACATACTTTTTGAGAATCTGCTGCTGCTATGTACCAGCACTGTTCTAGGTCATCAGGATGATGTTAACAAAGTTGACAAGTTCTCTGCTTATGCTGCAGTCAGTGGAAACCAATACATAGACAAATAAACAAGACTTTTTTTCCGATAAGAATAACCATGAAAAATTTAAACAAAACAGAACAACATAATAAAGTGAGGGTGAGGGCTACTTTAGATTGGGTGGTTAAAGAAAGTGTCTGAAAGAGACATTGGGATGGCTCCAGAAAGACAAAGAAACTAGCCATGATAATATCCAAGGGATGAGTGTTTCAGAAAAACAAGATGAGCCATGAAAGCAGTGAGACTCAATGCATGTAGCACCATGTAGGTCACAGTAAGGGATATGGACTTAAATTTAAGTGACACAAAAAGATATTGGAGGGTTTTAAACACATACTCCTGCATGTGTTTAAAAAATGTATTCGTATTTGAGATGCATTTTTTAAAGTATTCTGGCTTCCATGTGGAGAATGGATGATAAGGTATAAGTGAAGCTACAAAATCAATTAGTAATTCTAGGTCGGAGGCCAACAGTCGTCTGAACCAGGGTGGTGGTAGTGGAGTTGGTGAAAAGTGGTCAGATCTGAGGAAGAATCAATAAGACTGACTGATTGTTTTGGGGGAAATGAAAGAAAAAAGAATCATGTATATGCCCTAAGGTCTTAGCTTGAGCAACCAGGTTAATGGTAGCATATTTACCCAGATGAACAAGAGTGGGGAAGGAATAGACTGGAGGCTGGAGAAAAAGGGAGAAAAATCAAAGATTAACTTGGATTTGCTTAAATTTGAGATTACTGAAGCTGTAGGAATTAAAATCACAGCAGAACATAGTCCATATGTTCAAATTAGCATGACTTGAGGACAGTTGAATGAAGGTACTATTTAGAAGCATGGGCAGAGTGTAGGGAAACCACAGGGAGAGTGCAGCACCTGGGACAGGCTCCATAACCCAAGCCCCAAGGGGTGGGGGCAGTTACCAGCACCTAAAGTTAGAACAGCTGCTCAGAGCAGGCCTACTGCCAAGAGCTGAGAACTCTGATTTGGGGTCATGAACCCAGAGGACCCCACAGAAACGGAGCCTTGGAATAGACACTCTGCCCCCATCCTCTTTCTCTGTGATCTCCTGTATGTGCTTCCTGCTTCTGAACTCAAGTAGAGCCTGATTTGACATATTAAAGTGCACACAGCTCTCATCGGGGTAGACAAAGGTAAACAGCAGATGATGAGGGGCAGCAGAAGGCTTCTAGCCCACTACCCAAGTGGAGGTGGAAGGAGAAGTCAGAGCTGAAGATGCAGACTGTACTACCACAGGCATAGAAAGGCTTTTGAAGTGTGAAGCAAGAGGAGAAAATGTCTGGAGCAAAGGGAACAGAAGAGTCCAGTATTGCAAAAGACTGGGTAAGATGAGAACTAAGCTGAACAGAAAATGTAGTTGGGCGGAGGAGGGGAAGAAACAGGACATTGGATAAGATAAGAAGCTAGGATGTCGCAGTCTCTTAGCAGGTAGACTCTCACCCAAGATCCACCTCCAAATCAGGATTAAAACAGGCTTTTAGCTTTGCTTTTCATCAGATTATTTAGCTATTCTCAATATGATCCTTATTTTAAAAGTTTTGATCCTTTTGAATAAAAACTTAACAAAACTAAATTCTGGTAGAAAAGCTCACTCCAGAATACTCTTTGCAGCTAAAGCTAGTTTATGCTTTTGTTTTAAAGTCTAAGATCTAGGTTCAAATCCCAGCTGTACCACTCATGACTTTGGGCAAGTGAGATACTTTTCTTAGCCTTTGTTCTCCTTATCTTTCCTTTGGGAAAGGTGTTCTCCCTTCTCACCTAACACTTTATGTATGTTCTTTTATCTGAATTAACCATACTGCATTAGAATTAGGTTTCCCTTTGTAATTTTAGCGTCTGAAGAATAGGGACTATTTCTTATTCATTTTGTATTCCTAAAGATATGCACTTAAATTTGTTGGAGGAAAAAAATAGGATTATTAGTATTTCTTTACCTCAAAAGACTGTTTTAAAGATTAAATTACATGTAAAAGCAGACCAGGCATAAAGATCTCAGTGGCTATCAGTATTTGTTCCTAATTTCTGACAGTCTTCTAAACGAGGAATATCTTACTTCATATCTGCAACTTCTATTCATTTATTCAGCAAATATTTATATTCATTCAACAAATACCCATGCCTAACACTGTTTTAGGTGCTCTGGTTTATGCACAAGTGAATCTGCCTTGGGCTCAGATTTGTACTTGGTGCTGGGTCAGTGGAGAGGGGAAAAGATGGTACGTTTTGATGTTTCCTAATAATTAAAGGCTATTTTTATAAGCAATAAGTAATTCAAATTATGAGCTCATATTTGTTTCATTTTATTTCTAATGTTTTTTATTTTCATGCTCTATAGCAGTATCTTTTGAACAAGAAGCTTGTACTAGAGTCAAAGTCTGTACCTGAAATGCAACCTGAACCTCTTGGCTTAGAGGCAAAGTCAGTTAAAAAAGGAGACTCTCTACCAGAAAGCTGTAGTGTCCTCAAGAAGTCAGCACAGGCAGCTCTTGGAGGAGCCCAGAGAAATATAGCTTATGTTCTTATGAAAAGAAAAGAAACACCCAGAATGGGAACAGAAGCCTATACAAAGCTCTCTTTCTCTAAATATGTTTCCCCCACGTTCCCAACTAAATGTGATAGACTATGCCATACGGAAAGAACTATTTAGAGAAAGAATTTAAAGAATTTAAAAGTTACCACTTTATATAAAGAATCCCAGGAAAGCCCCACAAACTAAAATTTGAGGTTCTCATCTTAAGGGAGAGAATATATTATAGTGATCATTATATCTTTGGAGCCAGACTACCTGGGTTGAAATCCCAGCTCAACCAAGGACTAGCCTTGCAGCCTTAATTAATGTAACATCCCTGTGCCTCAGTCTTCTTAGGCGGGAATAAAAGCAGAACATACCTCATAAGGATTCATGAGGCAGTACATGTAAAGTGCTTAGAATGGTACCTGGCCATAAATACTCAATTCAGATCAGCTATTATTAGTTAAATGATAACCATTTGATGAATCCATAATTAACCTGTTTCCTATAAACTTTGCCTATGAAACCCATAATCACTAAACCAAACAAAAACTAAAAAACCACTAAAACCCCATTGCCCCAGGTCTTCTTATAGGATGGAACGCTGAAAGTCAATGACAAGAGCAGACATACCAGTGGTGCCAGTAGGACAGTTGGTGCAAACCACCTCCTTTGTCTTGGGGACAACAGCACAACTTGAGCCCCCAGGACATGGACAGGGTTGGCAATCAGAGGAGGCGCCCACAGTCGAATCTCCATAGTAACCATCACTACACTTCTCACAGTGGGGCCCAGCTGTATTGTCTCTGCAGTTACAAACACCTATTTGGAGAGTAAGTGTGAGAGAACAGGCAAATGTATAAATAAACAAGACAATGAGCTTTTCCTACCCAGCTGCTAAAGAGAAGTTAGGTCCAGCAACTGCCAAAGACCACCTCACCTGTCTCAGGGTCACAGGTCTCACTGTGTCCATTGCAGACACACAGCACACATGGACTGTATGGTCCAAGGCTTGGAGTTTCTCTTCTATAACCCGAGAGGCACATCTCACAAAACTGCCCTCCATATCCCACTGGACAGGTGCAGGACTCCACCCAAGTCGCAGGGACCCCAGGCCCAGGGCGAGCACTTGTCAGGGTGACATCATCCAAATATCCAGCACCTGTGTACAGCATGGAAAGGAAATGCACTAAATGGGCTGTTTTCCAAAATCTTGTGAAAAGTCAGTAACACTAAAATGTAGACAGACCACAATTTCAGAGAATTAGATGAAATTCCAGACATTATCTTAATTCACCCATTGGAGAAAGTAGTAAGAAAAGAGCATTTAGAACAATCATGTGGTACCATGTGCTAGGTACCTGGAGCAGTGGTATAGCTAATTCATATTTTCATACACACATAGTGATTTTTCAGATTTTACAGTTCTCTCAGTTACTAATGTGAAAATAAAAAGCACTGGACAATCATTTGGGGCAAAAAGAGAAATGAATACGAGCATAGGGGAAAAGAAGAGTGTAAGTCTATAGCCATTAAAACCAGTGTTTTTGTTCTTTTGCCACAAAAGCAGACACTGATTATAGAGTTCAATGATAAGGAAGTAGGAAAAGTACTTGTTAAAAGGTAATACTCAGGTTATATTTTTTGCCCTCCACAAAACAGCAAAAAAACAAGTTCCAACACCCAGGGCTACTTCTTACAAAACTGAGTTATTCCGAAACCTTTATCCATTTGTCACAGTGCCTTCCCATTTCTGTAACAGAGGAAACTTTATGTTGGCTTAGACCAATGGCTCATTCAAGCCAGTGGTGCCCTCGATGCATAAATGGAAACATCCCATGGGAGAGGCAGGCCTCCATACTATCACCATGTTTTCCTAGTCTCTTCCAGTCTTATGCTTAAGATGTATCTTTCCCCATGTTATGAAATACCACTTGGTGTGTACAGAATTAGAAAGCTGATCACCTAAGGCTAAAGGACATCTCTTCTATTACTGCCTTAAACTTATCTTTTAATATGTTTCTGCACTTTTTGCCCAGCGAGATCAGTATTTATGTCTTTACTGGGTAATGTATTTCCAACACTAAACACTCCCCATCCTAAAAATACTCTTTGTTTAATCTTGTTCCTACTCTCAAATTATAGTCTCTTTTCTTTCTCTACAGCTAAACTTCTTAAAACAATGTTCTTTCTTTTTTTTTAACCTTCAAATTACCTTTTAAAGTACTGCATTCTAACTTTAGTTTCAATACTTCTTTAAAAAGAAAAATACAAAAACTCACCAATAATTCCTAAATCATACCATCCAAAACCCAATGGTGCTATTTTCCTAAACCTTTTGTTTTTCTTCCTTAGAATTCTTTTTCTTCTTTGGGTCACAGGGCATGGACCTTAACTATGTTTCCAGGATTCCTTTCTTTTTCTCCTTCTATATCTTCTGTCATATTTCCAAGTTTATAAATTATTGCCCATATGCTGACAACCTTCTAAACCTAGACCTCTACTCCTAATCTCTTTCTAAGCCCCAGATCCATATTTCTAACTATTTACGAGACATTTTAATCTGGATATTCATGCAGGACTCTCCAAAGTCAACACATCCCAGCTGCTGATGCCACTCCAATGCCATGCCAACATTGTAATGTCACCTCCCCAAACAGCTATAGATTAAGAAAAAGGTCCTCATTTAAAAATTTTTTTAAACAGAAAAAATTTAATTCAATTTAATTCAATAATTTATCATTTTTAATAATTTAGCCAATGGTTCAAAGTGCTTGGTTATTTTATAGCACAAAATAAAAATAAATGAAAATAAGCAACTTGAACCAGTAGAATTATAATTAGGCTTTTGAGAAAATCTATTTATATACAATATAACCTCAATTAGCTTATTAATTATAAAACAATACTATTTACTAACATTAGCAAATTTTCCCACTAGGTCCTTGAAAGTAGTTAAAAAATGCATTGTTTTTATATATAATTGATGTATAATGTGGTCATTTACACACTTCTCCATGTTACTATATTATAAGAGAGAAAATTCTGCATTATCACAGATCCTTCTAACTAATCATCTTCTTAAATAACTCTCTAAATTATATTACAACTTACTTCTTTCGCTATATGTCCCACGGATCTTGATAGATGTCAAATTGTTTAGGAGCTTCTGAAATTCAAAAGGGGTAAGAGTAGGTCTCCAGGGGTAATCTGTCGCTTCATGGAGCCTGGAAAGAAAGAAAGGGCCATATTAACCTATGTACGGATTATTCTGGATGTTGAGAAAGCATTTCTTATTCACTAATGCTACCAACAATGCAATGCTGACAATCTAATCAAATAAAAAATGAGACTACTGATTTGATAGTACAATTGGAAAAGGTAAACAAAAGAAAGCTTCCTTTTACAAAGTCACCATGGTAACCCAGAAGTCTTTTTCTTTCTTCTTTTCCTCCATTCTCCTTTTTCCTCTGTTCCTCCTTTCCTCCCTTCCTGTCTTCCTTCTTTCTTTTGTGTAAGTTTTTCTTAACATACACAACTTGATGGCTCGGCGCCTATAGCTCAAGCAGCTAAGCCACCAACCACATACACCAGAGCTGGCAGGTTCGAATCCAGCCCAGGCCTGCCAAACAACAATGACAACTATAACCAAAAAAACAGCTGGGCGTTGTGGTGGGTGCCTGTAGTCCCAGCTACTTGGGAGGGTGAGGCAAGAGAATTGCTTAAGCCCAGGAGTTGGAGGTTGCTGGGAGCTGTGATGCCACAGCACTCTACCCAGGGTAACAGCTTGAGGCTCCGTCTCAAAAAAAATAAAAATTCTTAAAAAACAAACAAACAAACATACACAACTTGAGGCCAGATAAGCTTAGATAAAAAAAAAAAGTTCAGATCCTGTTTGTGTCTGATTTTACAAAGAAGGCTATCTTACCTGAAGACATACTTCACAGTGGTCTCACTCGGGTAGGAATTGCCCTGAGCAATCAAAGGCACAGATACTCTTAAGCCAGCTCCCTCAAGCACAAGGTCCTCAGCAGAGAGGCGGGTATCTCGTCTGTCCACGCGAAAGGAGAAGGTGAGGTTCTGACCATAACTCAAGAGCTGTTTGCCCAAGAACTTTGCTGAAATGAGGACCCATGAGGGGCAAGAACATGAGATTTGAGACTAAATCGAAGTACACAGTAAATCAGAGTATTTTCTAGCCTTACTCACCGGGAGCAATGAAGTATCTAGGAAAGTAGCTATCTGAGATCACGGCAATATCTTGCCTCTCAGAGGACCACTCAAGAGATGCTTCAGAGCCATCTCTTTGTTCCACACGCCACCCATCCTCATCTGCAGGCAGACAATGAAAACATAAGCACTATTACACTGTAAACATCTTGAATGCAGGTACTCTATATACCACAAAAATGTGTAAGATCACACACCTGTGTACAGAAAGTCACAAATAAAAGTTTTTGAATAAATGAACCCTACAGCACTCCCTAAATATGCTATACCCTCAAGCTGTTTTGACATTATTACTATTTATATAACATTTGTATTCACTATTCATTATGGTAAATTCTAAAACCATAAAAATGTTTTCATTAAATTAAAAGGCCAAAACAAGAAAAATTATGCATATTAAATACCAAGAAGTAGTGCCACCATCAAAAAGCTCTCAAAGAGCTACTGATTTTAAATATGTGTGTGTGTGTGTGTGTGTGTGTGTGTGTGTGTAGAGAGAGAGAGTCTCACAGTTCTAGGGGTTTGGGGAACGAGGTCAAAATTACCAATCTGAAAGGTAGAGGAGATAGAATAAACACTGTAGCCGATGGCATTTGTACACACAGAAGAATGTCCAAAGCAGAAGCATGGTGTACAACCCCTAGGATTAGATGACTCCAGATTAAAATATCCAGGTTTGCATCTAAAAAAGATCAAGACACAATCAGTTACTTTGTTTAACTCGAAATACAATAACAGAGAAAATACAATACAGCTAGAGAGAAGAATGGGCTACCTTTCACAATTGAAGCCTTCCACATTGTCTTTGCAAACGCATCTTCCTGTTTCAACATTGCATTCATCTATGCTGCCAGAAGGATTACAAGAGCATGGCCTATTCAATGGAAAATGGAATAAAACAGAGAAGAGAGAAAAGAAATATCACCCTTAAAGTCAAGCTTTTGTATTACATGTTGATTTTAAAAAGCAAACACATATAGAACCAAATGAATCCTAAAGTCATTTTTACATTTGCACTTAGTTTCAGTCTAAGATATGAACCAAACCCCTCAGACTCATCATTACAACTAGTCTTGAATCTTGCTAACAACTGTTATGGGTAAAATGTTCACAATGCCGTCAACAAGCCACAAGAACTAGTATTATGAATTGAGCTGAAAATCCTTCTTCTGGTCTTAAAAACATTTACCTGCATCCTGCCTCAGTGAGAGAATGGAATCCAGGTTGGCAACGGTCACACTTATCCCCCATCACTCCTGCCTTACAGCTGCATCTGCCATAACTATCACACTGCGTGCTCAGAGAACCTACAATGTAAAGAGCTCATTGTCAACCACAAATCCAGACAGATATGAAAGTTAAATCAATACATGGAACAAAGATAATTGGTAACTAAATGCAATGCCTGAGAACCAATATGTAACCTCTAGATGGTAACAGAGAGAAAAAAGATCAAATTTAAAATCAGAACTCTCTCAAAATCAAACTCTTTTAAGCCATATTTTAATTTTCCAGATAGACTCTACGACAAATCTGGTCATCAATGATGAAAAACACAAATAATTCTGCACCCAACAGTACACGGGCACATAAGACCAGTCACTTCTCTGTGAGCCAGCATAGCTCTGTGAAGTCCATGTCTAGAATTTAAATATATATAAGCATGAACAACAAAAATAAAGATCAAACTCTTAAAAGAATAGGATGGTGTGGACTCAGAATGCTGTGGACTCTGGACACATGTTAATACATGAAAATGGCTCAGCTCTCTAAGGAGATGAGACTAAACAAAATCATTAACAAGGAAGAACTCCTAAACAGTTAACCTTTTACAATCAAAGTTCAAATGGTCTCTATGATCTGGTTGCTAATTATTTATAAAACCATTACTCAGCATCCCCTACACACACAACAACAACACACGCACACTTTTATACGCACCAGAAAATCTGAAAGTTCAACTTCATTAAGAGTGGAAGCGTGAGGCAGATCTGAATCATTTATACGTTACAATAATGTACACACCTCACCACATGGCTATGAGAATGCCAGCAAACAAAACTTTATTTTCTCGGGGTGGAGAGGCAGAGAGAACTCATTTTATATTTCAATTCATTTTCCCATCACTTACCAACAGGACTGCAGTGGCATGGAGAGCAAGCTTCATTGTTCCCAAGGCGGAAGAAGTTCTCTTGGCACCTGTCACAGTTGGCGCCATCTGTGTTATCTCGGCAGTTAGTGCAGTGGCCACCATGGCCAGTGGAACGGTATAGTTCAGGGTCGAAGTAGCATTCCTGTGACCGGCCATTGCAGTCACAGGCTGTTGGCCAAAACATGTAAGTTATGTCAGATCCATGTACCTTTAAGGACAGCATTTTAAAACAGTAACAGAAAACCAAACCATGATTCTCTACATCTTGGAGACAGACAGATGGTGGAAGGTGGAAGAATGACCACCAAGTATACTATTTGTTAAGAATAAAAACCAAAACAACATTATGTCAATAAAGGGTTTATACAGCCAGATTATCAGTTTACTAAGAAATGTTCATCCTTACGAAAAATAGTACCATCATAATGCAAGGAATTCTTGTAAAAAAACAACCTGCATCCAGGTAGTTGTTCATATACAAGTAGAAGCCAAGTCAAATTACAATTTTTCCAAATCTTTCTCCTTCATTCTAGTATCAACTCCAAGAACGAGGTGCTATTTTATAAGCAGGCTTCAATTTAACTTAACTTTTTAGGACTCATAGGATTCAAATACATTAACATCCTAACTTTCAAAGTGCCAGATTACTTGCATGTTCAAACTGGAGTAATATGAGGTACATGAGTTAAAATTAATGCCTCTGTACATGGAAACGGAATTAAAGGGAAATCTAGATGTTCCAGATCCATCTATTTACTTAGGAGCCACAATCCCAATTGGATCAAGTACTGAGTGACTATATTCCCTATGGGGCACAATCAGATTTTAAGAATAAGTATCTGTGGTCACAGTTAATTCTTTCCTATATTATAAATGTTTTTCTCAGGGCGGCGCCTGTGGCTCAGTAGGTAAGGTGCCGGCCCCATATACCGAAGGTGGCGGGTTCAAACCCAGCCCCGGCCAAACTGCAACCAAAAAATAGCCGGGCATTGTGGCGGGCGCCTGTGGTCCCAGCTACTTGGGAGGCTGAGGCAAGAGAATCGCTTAAGCCCAGGAGTTGGAGGTTGCTGTGAGCTGTGTGATGCCACAGCACTCTACCGAGGGCCACAAAGTGAGACTCTGCCTCTACAAAAAAATAAATAAATAAATAAAATAAATGTTTTTCTCAGAATTATTGATTCTGCACAAAATATAGACAATATTTTGAGCACTAAATAAAAAGTAATTTATATTTGGTTTTAGACACAAAAGGACATTTTAAAAAAATATTTGAATATACGTGTTTTCTTGTTTTTTTTTCTCCCTTTCATTTATAGTACAGCATATTTTAAAGCCTAAGTTACTAGCACCAAAAATTAGGTTTTGACAAGCAACTCTTACCCTTCTTCAAGAGCTGTTTTTCCTCCCTTAAGCTGCCCTAAATTATCTCTCAATCCATCCAGCCCACCTGAATGGTCTGAACAATTCCCAGATCCACACAGTTTAAAAGAGACACTGTGCCTCCCTCCCGGAGAGAAGGGAGCTGTAATTTCTTCTTCCCTAGCCCAGCATTCTGACAAAAATGTGGTTTTGCTACATTCTGACACTTCACTCCTGTAGGCATCACAATGCTGAAAGGACCAAGGAGTTTCAGCGTCCGTAGCATAGTGGTTACGGCGCCACCCACATACACCAAGGGCAGTGGGTTCAAACCTGACCCGGGCCAGCTAAACAACTGCAACAACAACAACAAAAATAGCTGGGCACTATGGCAGGCACCTGTAGTCCCAGCTACTTGGGAGGCTAAGGCAAGAGAACTGCTTAAGCTCAAGAGTTTGAAAAATAGCCGGGCGTTGTGGCGGGCGCCTGTAGTCCCAGCTGCTCGGGAGGCTGAGGCAGGAGAATCATGTAAGCCCAAGAGCTGGAGGTTGCTGTGAGCTATGTGACACCACAGCACTCTACCAAGGGCAGTAAAGTGAGACTCTGTCTCTACAAAAAAAAAAAAGTTTGAGGTTGCTGTGAGCTGTGACACCATGGTACTCTATCGAGGGCAACATAATGAGACTCTGTCTCAAAAAGGAAAAAAAAAAAAAAGGACCAAGGAAAAAAGCAAATTGACTTGTTTCCTCATCAAAGTCCTTGAGCTACAGTGCCCAGGTCATTTGGTAAGCTGGCAGTGTTTGTCTTTCTAGTAATTTCTAGACAGATTTTCAAAATATGACATCATTAAGCAGAATACTTTACAGCACACATGTCCATTTAGTTAGATGCCACAGCTTAAGAGTATTTCATTTTTTCTTTTATCAATATGTATCATATGGATTCTAATCTAACAATGAATATTACATTTCAGTAATAGAATTAAGAAAGCTCAAGCAAGGGTTTATAAATGCAAGAGGAGGCTATAAATTTTATATTTGCAAATCTAAGATTTGTTGAGGAAAAGGAAAGATGAATAAGAAAATCTGTTCTAGGCAGCTCAGTGGAAATAGTCATCAATCAAGATATTGGTTTGTTCTCAAGGTTTCTGCCAATAATTTGTGCAAGTTCAGAGTATGTTCTTTCTTATGCCTTTATTTCTAAGACGGTACAATAGGAATATCTGTAAGAACATAAGAAACTTACAGCTGCTTTAAAAGTTTTATTGTTAAGTCCTTTGGCAAATCATGATTACACGGTTTCTTTCTCCTAAAATTTGTTTATCTATTCAGAATAAACCATGGCATTATGAAGGGATAAATGTCTTACTTTTTTCATTTTACTCTTTTCCTGAAATCTTAGGACCTACTCTTGCTCCCAAAGTCACCCAACCTCTCCAAGAGAGAGTGGGAAAATTCTTCCTACTTCACTCTTTAAAAGATAAAGGAAAAATAATTTTGAGAAATGACCTTTTGAATGACAGCCTTAGGCTAGAGCTCATTGTATGTGACACTTGTTAACCAATGACCATGGCTGCCTGAGTAAATGAGCATCGGTGGGAAGAAAAATACTTTAAAAGGCAACAAAGACCAGACTAGAGAAAACATTTTCTAGAGGAGGCTGTACTGACATAGCATTTGGAACTAAGCAGATTTCCAAATCTTAAAGACACTGCTCCCACTCTGGCATGTGTGTTCATGATGCAAACACAAAACCAGTCCAGTTGGCCTTCACAGCCTGCGGCCTTCATCTACGATCTTCCTCTGACATGCATGCTAGTTCGCTATTCTACTTTCTCAAATTATGGGGAAAAAGTATGACCTTTGGAGCCTTCTTTTCTAGGAGGAATAAAAGAAAGGCACCCATTCCTTTTTTCACCCTCAGAAGTCCTCAAGACAACAGAGCACAGTGACACCAAGGGGCACTCACGCAGGCATTCGCTGGCACTTTCTGCCGTTGCCCTCCTCCATGGCCGATCATTGAAGAAAGGAAGACACTTTTCACAATCTACTCCATACGTATTGTGTTTGCAGTTACACACCAGCTTGTTGAATTCATTCTTTATACACTCACTTGCATGTCCGTTACATTTACATCTGGGGAGAGAAGAGACACGCCAAAGAATGGAATTGCTGCAAAGTCCTGGGAATGCATGCAGACAAACTATGTACACAGAGAACTAAAAACCGTCTAAGAACACTTTTGAGTTTCACCATTCATATCAACTCAGGAACTGAGCAAGGCTAAGTAATGACAGTTTGAATGTCCAGGAATAAAGAAAAATTAAACAAACAAAAAGGTAGCTTTATTTCACAGGGCATGGGGTATTAGCCAGACATGAAAAGACAGCCCCAAACAATTTCTGAGGCTATCTACAGGATCATTTCCTGAAGTTAAATGTGTGTCAAGAAGCAGCAGAGTGTGGTGGTTTAGGATGCCTGGGTTTGAAACCCTGCCCTGTCACTTAGCAGTGTAACTCAACCCAATGATAATATGCCAATTGTGTAAGGTTATTGGGAAGACCAAGGAGTTGCTTTATTTATGTACTCAGGATGATGGCAGAGCTGTAATGTGTTCCCTCACTTGCTTCCTTAAAAATAGCAATCAGTTTCATGGCTTCACTACCAACTAATACTATAACACTTCAGAATCATCTATTGCAGTGGTTCTCAACCTTCCTAATGCTGCAACCCTTTAATGCAGTTCCTTATGTTGTGGTGACCCCCAACCATAAAATTATTTTCGCTGCTACTTCGTAACTGTAATTTTGCTACTGTTATGAATCGTAATGTAAATATTTGATATGCAGAAGACCCCCCCCCCCAAAAGGGTCGCGACCCACAAGTTGAGAACTGCTGATCTATTGTGTGCCAGGGCGAGTCCCAAATTTAGATCTCCAGCTCTCAGCCTTCTCCAAAGCTCTTACCTTTGCTGTACAAACTTAGATGATCCCTATGGCCTAAAATTTTACCTGTCTACAATTACACCCATCATCTTTCCCAAATTAGCTCATCTTCTTTACTTATTTTGTTCATGGTACCACCATTCTCCTGATCACTAAACCTTAAAATCATGTTTGTCTAAAGTTCTGATAATTCTTCCTTCACAATAAAATGCAATTAATATGTCGCCTTCCATTTTGCTGTCTCCAGACTGACATCAGGTGTTTGTCACCTAACATGCAGACAGCATCATAATAGGAATATGAATTCTCTCACTGTACTCTACTTTCACCCTGCTTACACATTAATCTTCCTAATCCACTGTTTTGGTATCACAGTTCTATTCCAAAAATTGTGCCTGATTTTTCATTAACATTACCATCAACTTTCAATGAGCATCAATCGCATAACAAAAACAACACATGCTTTTGAGACCCCAAAGTCAAACATAGGGGAGCTAAGTCCAAGCTTGTCTAAGTCTCTGGCCATCAAATTATCTTTGCATTTACAACTCTACAAATCCATACAGAAATTCTGGTTATGTCAAGTAGGTTTATACTCTCCCATCTCTAAACTTTCGTTCATGACATGCCCATGCTCTTGCACCCAACCCAGATATCCTCTTTCCTTATTCAAATCCTACCTATTCTTTAAGCCCCAGCTCAGAGCTCATCTGCTTCTCTAGCCTGATATTTCTGTATCATTCTTGATATGTGGTATCTTTTCTATTGCTGCTTGATCTTTTTATTTAAAACGTGACTACACTAGTATTTCAATTTTCACATACTGAACCATCAACTACATCATTCATTTATGAGATCCAAGACTATCGGGGCTTCACCAAAAGTCAGTCTTACCCTTCCTTGGTAACTTCACAGTGCCTATCATGGAGCTCTGCGCTTGAACAGTCAACAAAAATTCACTAAGTATGTTGATTTGACAAAGTTTCGAAAAACCTAATTGCTTAGCTTCCAGATATACATTATTATTCACTAAGGACTGTCACTCCCACCCTAGGTAAAGAAAAAGTCTATCAATCTGTGGTACAGAATAGAGAACCTAGAGATGAAACCAGCCTCATGCCACCATCTGATCTTTGACAAACCAAACCAAAGGATACACTGGAGAAAAGAATCCTTATTTAATAAATCGTGCTGGGAGAACTGGTTAGCCACACAAAAAAGACTGAAACTGAATCTGCACCTCTCACCACTTACAAAAATTAACTCATGCTAGATAAAAGATTTAAACCTGAGAGATGAAACTATAAAAACTCTTGAAGAAAACATGGGAGGAAACTCTTAACAATATCAGCATAGAGAAAGAATTTATGAAGAAGACTCCAGTGGCAACTGAAGCACCATCAAGAATAAATGGGACCTAATTAAGTTAAACAGCTTCTGCACAGCTAAGAACACAATAAACAAAGCAAATAGACAACTTTCAGAATGAGAAAAGATATCCTCATGCCATGAATCTGACACAGGGCTAATAACAGGAATCTGACAAAGGGCTAATAACAGGAATCTACAAAGAACTCAAGCAAATCACAAGAAAAGAGCAAACAACCCCATTAATCAATGGGCAAGAGATGTGAACAGAACCTTTTCCCAAGAGAACAAACGGCTAACAGACACATGGAAAAATACTCATTGTCCTCAATCATCAGAAAAATCCACACCAAAGCTGCTTAGAGATATCACCCAACCCTAGTGAGAACAGTCTATATTACAAGGTCCCAAAACTACAGATGCTGGCATGGGTGTGAAGAGAGAGGAACATTTATATACTATTGGTGAGACTACAAACTAATACAGCTTTTTTGGAAAGAAGTATGGAGAATCCTCAAAGAGGCAAAAATAGACCTTCCATTTTATCCTGCAATCCTATTACTTGGTATCTACCCAAGAGAAAAGAAATCACTGCACTCAAATGTTTAAAGGAGCTCAAGTCATAATCACCGAGATGTGGAAACAACCCAAGTATCCAATAACTCGTGAATAACGAGTTATAATAAGTATGTATACCATATAATAAACTATGTATACTATGTATACATGAAATACTATTCAGCCATAAAAAGATGGAGACTTTGCATCTTCTGCATTTATCTGGATGGGTTTGGAGAATATTCTGCTAAGTATTGTATTTCAAGAATGGAAAATCAAGCATCCCATGTACTCAATACTAAGTTGAAATAAGCAGATTAACAACTATAGGTTCATGAGAGAAAAACACAATTAAATTCAAGAAGGGGGGAAGAAGAGCTTGGTAAGTTCCCACCTAATGAGTATAATATACCAGTATATGGGATACTTCCTGGGTGAAGGACTGCTACAACTTGGGACTTTACCTTAGAATGCAAACAATGTAACCTAATTATATGTATCCTATGAACCCCCCCAATTTTTTAAAAGTCTTTGTATATAAAAGCTCCCATCAATTTTAAGGCTAATTCAATAGTTTTCTTACCTGCCACCCACAGCAAAATCAGAGATTGCATAATAATAGGACTTGAGAACTTTGGGGTCATTAAACACTTCATCTCCAAAAGTGTTCAGGCGATTGAGAGTCACTCTGATGTCAGTGGCAGTTACCCATTCCTGTCAGGAAGCAGAAACAGAAACATAAAACAGAAGTAGAGGGAGTGAAGAGAGAGACATAAATGTGACAAAATGTTCTAGTTAATTTATCATTTAATCTATGTCCTCTTCTAGCACTAAATCTATTATAATATTCAATGACTTCTTTAATTTCCTAATGTTTTTCTCCTCTTTAACTCTTCCTTTCTTAGATCTAAGTTATTACTTTACTACTGAAAGTCTCAAAAAGCAAGGATGATACCAGTTTCTTCAAAAAGCTGCTGAGGCGTAAAAGAAATATACATACAATGCCTCGTACACATTAGGTTCCCAGTACACACATCCTGCCTCTCCATCCTGTATCCAAACCCCACACCCAATCAGAGAACCAGCTCAGAGCTCATGAAACACCACGCTTACATTATATTGTTCACGGCTATTTTGTAACATGTATCCCTCCCAATCCCCCACTGACAGATCTGGGAGAGATACTCAAATACACTGACCTGAACCAATCAGATGTAGTCTGTTTTTGTCAGGACCCTTCCCAAATATCACTTTCTCTATGAGGCCTTACCTGGCCACCCCATCTAAAATTATTATCCTTCCCAAATCCTTATTTCCCTTCCCTGCTTTATTTATGTTGTCTGTTTCCACACATACTTTCCCCTCTCCCGTTGCAATGTAAGCACCATGAGGGTAGGAAATTCTTGTCTGTTTTGTTCATTGCAGTTTCCCTAGTGTTTAGCATATAATAGGTGTGCAAATAATATTTGTTGTGTGAATGATGAATCTGAAGAAACCATACTGTCACACTGGTAGGTGTATCGTGATGGCAGAGGACAAGAACGGGGGTTGTATAGTCTTTCCCTAGGTTTTATAAGATCTAAGCCATTTCATTGAGCTAATTTTAGTAAGATGATTACAATCTACCTCGTGGTAGATTGTAATAATAATGATCTCAATGAATCATGTCTGCCAGGGTCCACACCCTGATAGGCCCTTCCCATGCTGACTCTAGGCTTGGGTTGTGACTGGTTTTGGCTAAGGGGACATCAATGAATATGACACAAGCAGAAGCCTGGTAAGTGCTTGTGCATGGGGACTCACCCTCTTGGAAAACTTTTGCCATAATGTGAAGAAGCCTGGCCTGGCCTCCTGAGGATAAGAGATGCAGGGAGAGAGCTGACCTTTGAGGTTAGTGAGCCCAGGCTAACACTGAACCATGAGAAATAACAAACACATCATGGTTCAAACCACTTAGCTTTGGGGTGGTGCATTATACACAAACACCCAAAGATACCGTTCTCATTTTAAGTCAGAATCACCTTCAGAGACTAACAAACGACTGCAGAGGTGCAGACATCTGCGTTCTCAGAAGGCTCCACCTGTGACTGGGAGGCATGTGACTGATTAAGAATCACTGCCTTAAACCATGGCAAACATCCGGAGAACATAGAACAACGTGGAGAACTCATAAAATCTTCATGCAGTTTTCAAGAATAATTACAAAGGAGAAGAGATGATGATTTCACTGAATTCAAACTTGGAATTCCAACAACTCCCACTCAGGGCTGCAACAGGAATCTTTTAGTCATCTATAAATAGCTTATCATATCTCTGTTTTTAATCCTTATATCTTCTATAGGCTTCATCTTTATCATAACTATCCTTGAAAAAAAATTTCTCAAAGGCTGAAAGTAAGCCATTGTTTTCATAATGGGCACCTTAAGAACAGAACATGGGGCTAGACTTCTTTTTGAATACCAGTTCTGCCACTTAAAACGGTGAGATTTAGGACAAGTTATATCCTTTCTGAGCCTCTGATTCCTAAACTACGTGTATAAAATGTAAATAATAAAAGTATCTACCTTACAGAATTACTGTGAGGATGAAATGAGTTACTATACTTAAAAGGTTTAGAACAGTGCTTGTCACATTATAGCACACTATAGTAAGGACAATAATAAATGTTTATTATTATTATTATAAATAAATACATTACTCATATATAGTGAGGGTCTCCTCCCGCTCCTGGGAGATTGCAGTTTCTGGAAGGAGGCCAATGGAACAATGAGAAGAGAGGACGCCGCCCTCTCTCCTGCCTCTTCTCACTGTCAGATCAGCTAAAAGTCAGATCAGTTCAACCCCCTTGGCAACTGGATATCAGAGCCAGAGATCTTACATCCAGAGACACATAATTAATGTTAATGCACAATGAAGCCAACTGACCAAATCTATGCAGCATTTTTACCACATGCAGTTTCATTAGTTTATATAGCATAAAGAGCAGCAAACATCAGAATTCTTACAGATGGCAAACTGCTCAAGACAGGCTGACCAGTGACAGAAAACTAGTCACAACTTTGAACCACCACTCTTTCCCACTGACTATGCTTTTGCGTCTCCAGACAGGAAAATACAGTAATTTGCTGCAGAAAGAAACAAGGCTGGCAAATGTTGGCTGGCTAGTCAACTTAAAGAGTAGTATTTGCAGATCACCTCTCCCTGGGGCATTCGGTCTTCTGCTTTTTAACCTATAAAAATCTGCCATTCTTTATGCCACTTATTTTGAACATGTGTTTATCTCCACTGCAAGAAACACTTTTCTGAAAGGCCTTGACAAACATACTCACTGCTCACCAGCACCTCAGAGTTTACTAAGTGACTGCACACTCATAACCTTCTAGCAACATACAGAAATACAATGGAGGGCAGGAACTGGACTAACAGATAAATATATTCTCATCCTTTGCTACTATCCAAAACAATACAGCCCAAATTGGAATAACAATCCTTGAATATAATGATAAATTTCAGAAAGAGGGACAAGAACAAGAAGATACAAAAAGTAGAAAGCCCCCAAATATGAGGGATTCCCTATCTAGAAATTGCAACAGCTTTATAGAAAATTAATTAACATCTGAAAACCCATGTCCAGTCTCAGCTCAATCAGTACAGGTTTTGCCCATTTAGATAATGACTTTAGCCACATGACAGCAGTGTCTCCAGTTCTGTGTTAATATGCTGAATGTGGCATGAGGCTCATTAGTTGTTCCATATAAAAAGTTTACAGACATCTTAGCAATCTATAAAAATTCTACATTATGGTGTGTAAGGAACATGCATATAAAATTCATGAGAAAAAAGGAATCTTTAATTCTTTCTGTTGTTCAATAAGGAATCGTTTCCATCATGATACAACACAAAACCATGGGACCTAAATAAATACCCTGTCACTCACACGCATCGTTTCGGGTAATGAGGAGTCTTCATAATGATTTGACAACATTGCCACAGAAACCCAACCAAAATTTCCTTGTGTACTAATGAAGTAAGTTGGCATTCTTCAATATCTTGCTTCAATTGTTCCTCCTTGCTAATTTTAGAAAATATTTTTATTTTCTAAAATAAGTATTTTCTCAAATAAAATATTTGATTTATTTCAAATAAAAAAAGAAGTAAGAAAGGAGGGCGAAAACAGGGTAGATTAGGTCAAACACCCTCTTCAAAAGGTCAGAAGCAAAATGTTTCAACCTCAAGTACCAAGATTAAAGTTAAAATCATTCGACTTTTTAAAAAAATTGTGAAGTTTCTACCCCAGGATATGTTTGCAAGAGGGTAAGAAAATAAGAACAAACATCATCCAGGCATTTTGTAGGAACAAAATGACTTTGCTTTCACCTTGTAATAGTACACAGGAGAGCAGAATGAACTCCAGCTGTCTGTGTTGCTGAAGTAGACCCCACTCTGATCCCCACACCTCAGAAGTGGGACTGCAGGCCCCTGTGCAATAACTTCCCCGCACCAAGTGAGCAGCAGAACTGTCTCCAAGTCAGCCTGAGAGAGCCTACCTGCAGCACAGGGCTATTGTCAAAGTTGTAGGCACTGGGCCTTCCTTCTAGGGTGGAAAAGGCCACATTGCCTCCCGTAAGGGGAGAAATGTCACTGAATTCATCAGTGCACAAGGCCTGCTGCTCGTCCCCTCCTGTCCTGATGAAGCCACGGTTTGCCTTTGAGTAGGTATTCTCACAGGAGCCGCTGTAGTACTGGTAAGGAACCCAGGGCCCGTCTTCCCTCGTGCGCTTGTAAATGGCAAAGCTTTCTGGGCGGCTTGTATGAAACTTGAGACGTACGTAGGTGATGTCAAAAGCTTTTCCTGTGGGACAAACACATCAGAGTTCAGAAGTCATAGTACAAAAGCAAAGAAACACCCTCTATTCCTAGTTTGGTTTGGAACATAACTAAAAAGACCCCAGAACACACAACATATTGGTGATGTTCAAAAGGCCATTTTTTTTTTTTTTTTTTGAGACAGAGTCTTACTTTGTCAAACTCAGTAGAGTGCTATGGCATCATAGTTCATAGCAACCTCAAATTCTTGGACTCAAATGATTCTCTTGCCTCAGCCTCCCAAGTAGTTGGTACTATAGGTGTCTGCCACAACACCCCACTATTGTTTTAGAGACAGGGTCTCACTCTGGCTCAGGCTGGTCTCGAACTCCTGAGCTCAGACAATCCACTTGCCTCAGCCTCCCAGAGGGCTAGGATTATAGGTGTGAGCCACTGCGCCCGGCCTTAAAAGGTCATTCTAAAACTGGAAACAGTGCACATTTTCCCACTGGGTCCTTAAGTTGGCTCATAAAGTTCTGTTTCATGAAATGCACTACTGAAATTTTGCTTGCAATGAAAACTGGTAGCATATGTTAATGCTGTACTTACACTATTAAATAAAATAAAAAATTTAATGAAAAGCACTTTTATTCTTTCCTGTGCTTCAGCAAAAGCTTAATTAAAACATAAAAAGGAAATATATACTGACTTTGCAAATGGGTCTTCTGAGCATTTTCAAGATTTTTTAAAAAACTCACTCTTTATTAACTATAATGTTACTCTTGATACAGAAAGAATATTAACAGCACTATTCTTTTACTAATCTACCAAGTTAAGACTCAGAAATTTGAGAAAGGGAGGACAGCGTTTGCGAGAAAGCAGAGAACAGAATAGGAAAAAAGAAAAAATTCTCCTTCAGAACCAGGACAATGAGACAAAAAAAAAGAAGAAGAAGAAGAAGAAGAGGAGAAAGGTTTAAAGAGGTTATGTCTGAATATGTTCAAAATAGAATATATAAAAAATGAGCTTTGATTAGGGAAGAAAAGGAAGGGCTCAATGGGCCATCCCTCTAGAAGAAGAGTCACTGGGTCAGATATTTCCCTGCAACCACCAGAGTAAAGCCTTATGGTCAAGATGGCTTGGTTGCCAGCCAGCATGTCATCAGGTGGATAAAAGAAATAATGTGGGGTGGTGCCTGTGGCTCAGTGAGTAAGGCGCCGGCCCCATATACCGAGGGTGGTGGGTTCAAACCCAATCCCGGCTGAACTGCAACCAAAAAATAGCCGGGTGTTGTGGCAGGCGCCTGTAGTCCCAGCTGCTTGGGAGGCTGAGGCAGGAGAATCGCGGAAGCCCAAGAGCTAGAGGTTGCTGTGAGTCCTGTGTACATCATGGCACTCTACTGAAGGCAGTAAGGTGAGACTCTGTCTCTACAAAAAAAAAAAAAAAGAAAGAAATAATGTGCATCTCGTTTTAATCACCACCCATTCACATGTTGGGTCCTCCTGTGTCTGAAAAAATCTGTACTTTGCTACTTTAATATGTTACAATGAAGATCAGAGTTTGGTCACCAAGTATTTGTTGGGCACACTAAACGGCCAGCCCTATGCTATGTATGTTAGGAGATAGGATATGTTAGACATAAGGGGTCCTGGCACTCATGGGTTTATAGTTTTTCTCCCCAACTGAATAAACTCAGGAAGAAGCAATCCAACCCTCTCCTACAAAACCCATAGAACAGTATCGGCCCTCTCAAAAGTACTGAGGAGAGACTTCTGTGAGAGAACTCTCCAGTTCCTTGCACACACTCATGCCTAAGAGACAAGGAGACATTACTCACGTGTGGTCTAGACTCCCCTGAGCTGCATCTCTGGCTTCCTGACTGAGTCGCATTCCCTACACTGCTCAATTCAAGACAGCATCCTGCCTCTGTGCAGGCTGGGGCCTGCTGCAGTCCTGTTACAAATTTGGAACTAAGTGTGTGAGGTCAACTTGAGGAAGGAAGGGTGGGAAAAATCCATGTAAGCTGTGTCCAGGCTACATTCTTCAACTCATTCTTTAAATGGATATGATAAGCCATATCAGACTATTTCTCAATTGGTCTAGGTTTTAGAAAAGGTTTGATTAATTCTCCCCCATATACATGAAACAGACTCACACCAATAGGACCCTAAACACAAAGATATGTGGTATGATGGAAAGACAGAAATCATATTGCTATAGAACTGGGCATTTTGAGACCTGAGTTCAGGCCCTGGCACATTCATTTACTAGCAATATGATTTCTGTTCCACCAGTAGTTTCTCCTCTGTGAAAATGGGAATAATCCCTGCTCCACCTACCTCAAGAGCTATGGGGTCAAACCAAGATATTCACATATTTGATTAATTATAAAATTCTAGGCTCGATGCCTGTGGCTCAAGTGGCTAAGGCGTCAGCCACATACACCTGAGCTGGCAGGTTCGAATCCAGCCCAGGCCCACCAAACGATGATGACAGCTACAACCAAAAAATAGCCGGGCGTTGTGGCAGGCACCTGTAGTCCCAGCCACTTGGGAGATGGAAGCAGGAGAATTGCTTGAGCCCAGGAGTTAGAGGTTGCTGTGAGCTGTGATGCCACAGCACTCTACCCAGGGCAAGAGCTTGAAGTTCAAAAAAAAAAAAAAATATAAAATTCTATCTACAAATATAAGGCATTATTATAATAGAGTTCATGTATAGCCGGGCGTTGTGGCAGGCGCCTGTAGTCCCAGCTACTTGGGAGGCTGAGGCAAGAGAATCGCTTAAGCCCAGGAGTTGGAGGTTGCTGTGAGCTGTGTGAGGCCACGGCACTCTACCGAGGGCCATAAAGTGAGACTCTGTCTCTACAAAAAAAAAAAAAAATAGAGTTCATGTAGAAAATTCCTGAACCAGGATCCTGTTCACAGATAAGAGCAACTGCACCAGGGGACTACCAAAGGACAGTATACACACATAGATCTTCCACCTATGGCGCAGTGCATTTTGCCTGGACACAGGTCACACAAATGAACACCTCCCGTTAAAACAATGAAAGTTTAACTGGTACCTCTTTATTGTGTCAAAAATATCAAGACATGACCTTTGAATGAGGGTGGGGTTATAGTACAGTATCTGTGGCATTCCAGAGACTTATTCTAAGACATTCCAGAAGGATAAAACAATTTGATTTTACTTAGGAGTAGGTGGCTTGGGACATTCAAAGGTGTTTTACTGACTAATCTGTGGATTACAGATTACCCTTGCTTTCCCACTCTCTACCTTTCTGCTATCTCAGTGTTCTTTAGTAACCCAAACTGCAGCAATCTGGACCAAAGGAGAGAAGGTAAAATGGATCAGGTTATCCTACGCTCCAGACCAATGCCTGTACTACTAAGCCACACTCTGACAGAAATGGGCATATGTGACCGCTCTCCTTGAAACCACACATGCACAGCCATGGGTAACAAAATATCCAGAAAGCAATTTTGCTATAATTAAATGCTGTAAGCAGCTTTCTTTCTGGTGCTGGTCTGGCCTTATGGTACTGAGCCTCATTTTCAGAGCTGTATTTCTAATTCTAATCTAAAGCCACAATTGGAAGAGGAAAAAGAGGTCTGTGGCAGTCTCTACAGAGGCTCACACACCTCCTCACGGCAAGACGGTGCACTGCCTCTGAGCTGCAGCCGACCCCACGTGGATACAGACAATTGTAAGCCTATGTGATGATACTATGCCCAGGGAGAAGCATCATGTTTGGGGAGCACTGAGGAAGGTCATCCAACCCAGATTTGTGAATCCAAGAAATGCTTCCTAGAGAAAGTGGCATCTATATCCAAGACCTGGGGAATGATCCAAATTAACCAGGCAATCAGGGGACAGAGTCCAGGCAGATGAAACTGCATGTATGCAAACACAGAGATGTGATCACTGCAGGAGGCAGAGTTACAAAGAACATCTAGAACTGGACAGAGTGGTTGGAGATGAGGTAAATAAAGAGTAAAGCATGCTCCAGTCCTGAGGTGAAGGGCAACTTCAACTCAGGAGCAATGGTGAGCCCCTGAAGGATCTACAGCAGGAAACACACAATCAGACCTGATTTTTATAAAACCACTCTGGCCACGGTGTGGAGATCAGGATGGAAGGGACAAGACTGAAGGTGAGGAGGTTAAGAAGGTACAGCACCAACCCAGGGAATACAACAGAGGCTGAACTAACAGGAATGGTTGGATGGAGGGAAATGACAGAGCTGAGTGAGGTGTGGGAAACCAGCATCAATGGTAACTTGGGAACTGGGGCCTGGGGGCCTGGGGGCCTGGGGCCACTTTTGAAGGTCCTCTGCTTATACCCTGATAGCATTCTAATTCATGGTCAAAAAATCTTTTTCTCATTCCATGAGGTAAAAGGATTAAGAACAATTCAGCTTTCTAGTTTAAAAACAGCCAAACAGGGGTGGTGCCTATGGCTCAAAGGAGTAGGGCACTGGCACCATATGCTGGAAGTGGCGGGTTCAAACCCAGCCCTGGCCAAAACTGCAAAAATAAATAAATAAATAAAAACAGCCAAATGTGGCTCGGCACCTGTGACTCAAGTGGCTAAGGCGCCAGCCACATATACCTGAGCTGGCAGGTTCGAATCCAGCCCAGGCCCACCAAACAATGACAACTGCAACCAAAAAATGGCCGGGCGTTGTGGCGGGCACCTGTAGTCCCAGCTACTTGGGAGGCAGAGGCAGAAGAATCGCCTGAGTCCAGGAGTTGGAGGTTGCTATGAGCTGTGATGCCGCGGCACCCTACCCAGGGCGACAGCTTGAGGCTCTGTCTCAAACAAACCAAACCAAACAAACAAAAAAACCAGCCAAATGTAGAGTACTACCTTTTACATTACTCTGAGAATAGAGGCTGTTAAGCAGGACTCGGGGCAGGGACAGGATAGGGAGACAAGTTCAACTTCAGATACACTAGTTGTAAGGTGCCCTCAAGGTCATCTAGACAAGAGGAAATGTCTGATATCTGTAGAGAGCTGGAAGTCAGCAGCCTGAGGGGCCAAGAAAGATCTCCAAGTGAGATATAGACATCTGAGATTCATCAGCTTACAGATGGATATGGAAGACATGGGTGTGGTTGAGGCCAAGGGGGCAAGTGTGCTTCGTGAGAAGAGACTGAGCTTTGAGAGCCCCCTGAGGACCACCAATATTGGAGGCACAGACAGAGGAAAATGAGATGACAAAGAAGGCTGTGAAGGGGCAGCTAGAGAGGACGGAGTAATTAGTGTTGTTCAAATCTGTCAGCAGAGTCAAGTTAGATAATGATCAAGAAGGACCCATCAGCTTCAAACCACAAAGAGGTCACTGCTGCTCTGAGAACAGTTCCAGGGGCAGGGTCATAATGGCTGGAATCAAGGATGAATAACAGGTGCCAGGAGTGTGCCAGCAACCTGTTATGATACCTGGCTAAAGGGGAGGAGAAAGAGGAGGTGATACTTGGAGGGGATACAAGGCCAAGGAAATACTTCTGTCTTTTTTTTTTTTTTTTTTTTTTTCATTTTTCAGACAGGAGAGAGGAGCAGGCATTAAATGCTACTGTGTTTGAATCAGAGAAGAGGAAAAGGTTGAAAATAAAGGTTGGGAATCAAGAATGGGGTTCAAGGGAGATGTCTGGGAGACGGGGCTCTAAGCAAGAGGAAATCTGCCTCCCCGCTTTCTATCTAGATGCAAATGCAAGTGACTTTATAGGTTTCAAGGGACAGAAGTTGAAAGAGTTCTGACGACCTTTTAAAAAATCTATATAGTGAAAATCAAGATTACATTAGAATTGTAAGGGTTGGGAGCAAAGCCAGTGAGCCATGTGGGTCACGAAAATTCGAAGAGTGTAGAGACCAGCAAAGGAAGCTGACTAGAGAAAAGCAGGTTTACTGGACAAAGACAGGGCTGCTGAGAAGAGGGAACGAGGCTGTGATTTGCATGGACGTTTGTGGAGATGTGATTTTCTACAGCAACCTTCAACATCCCCTGGGCCAGTGTAATAAAAGGGCAATAAGACAAGAGGATTGCAGTTTTTCAAGGAATTTTTGGCTCTAATCTGGATAAATAAGGAAGAAAAACAGAAAATGAAATGGAGGGGTCAAGGCGTGAGGTAACTCTGTTCTCTGGAATTAACTGTAACCATAGATAATCAAGAACTGGAAAACTAAGGCACTTTTATTCCATTAAACAGCTACAGCTGAGAGCTGCCATGTCTTCCCTCTTACCATAGTCCCTACTCTTTACCTCTTTACAGTTAGCAAAGTGAGAAGATCCAGTTAATTGGGAGATGAACAGAAAACAGGACCAAGTCTTCTCGTTCCCAGTGCAATGACACTACTATAGATATCATGCCGCAGGGGGAAGCAATAGGAGACAGTGCGACTTTAAGTAGAGCAGCCAAGCCAAATGATCAAGAGAATGAGAAAGTACAATTCTGGGTCCATTCCAGCAGCTATCCGACTAGAACATCTTTCACTCCTCACCTCACAGCCATGCGCAAGACTGACTGTGGATATATACACTAGTAAGAAAATGTTTAGCTTCTGAGCATTCTGCTGCCTCTCTCCCTCCTCCTGCCACATTCCTTCCATAAACAAAAAAAAAATCTCAAGTGCAGATGTTCAGAATGAAGCACACAAAATTAACTAATACTTCCTGCTCCGAATCCTACAGATCATGTTGGCTGAGGGAATGAGAAAAGGGAAGGGGCCACCTCAACAATGAGAATCCAGCCTTTGTTCATGCAGGCCAAGCCGAGGAATTCTGTTTAAGCCTCCTACGTGGTGAAGTATTTTTAATCTCTCTGAGTAGGGGAGAAACTCTTCCTGTCTTAGAACTGGATTCAAGCACTGACTGTGAGGGAACATAAATGCTTCTCTGTTATGTGCAGCTCAGAAGAATTCCATGAGGATCTTGTGAAACAACCCCCCAACAGTTAAGTAATGAATGACAATGGCCACACAGAACTTCACAAAATTTCAAAATGCCCTTCCACAGCCTGAATTAGAAGAAGAAAACCAATTTGTTAGAAACTATCACATTTAGAAGTCATTGGTTCACTGCTGTTCTGATGTGCTGACTCTTGGAAATCAGAAAACATGAATGTACTTCTTGAAGCCAGACTTGACCTTAGGAATATAAAATGTTAATAAAGTTGTAGCACAAAATCAACTGGAGATGGGGTGTGTTTAGGCTACTAAATGGGATTCTCCAAACAGTTAACACAAACAGTAGTCACCGAAAGCAACTATTTGAAAATGTTTTTGATTTTGTTAGCATAACTGCTGGCTGAAACAAGCGTTCCCAGGACAACATGTCCAGCTGCATCCCAGCTGTTATTGTTCCACCTCAGTGGACAGATTGCACAAATAGAGCCTTACCAATTAAGACGACCCAGAGCCAAGTTAGTACCGAATGCGGATTCTCAAGCAGACACAGGCAGATCATCAGAAAGCACGAAGAGGAACAGTCCAGCACATGCACTAAGTTAAGTATGTGTTGAGATGATCTGAGCGACTCCAACTGCTAAAAAACTCAGTCCTAAATGCCTGCCGAAGGGCTAATTTCTGTTCACTAAAACTCATCTTCAAAATAGGTTGTTTTAAAAAACTTACTACCCTACTCCTTTCCCCTAAATTTCAGTACTCCTTTGACGTGGCCTCTCCTTTGTCCATCAGCCAATGCCAACAATACAAGGGGACAGTCCCAAAGAAAGTACATTTAAATCAGCACAATTTACAAATGGGGACAAGAAACATTTATAGCTTTGTATAAAATAGAAATTCTTCACTAAATTTATTATAACAAATGCAAAAGAACTTACAACTTGAGAAAGCATCCCTTTTAAAGAATGAACAAAAGGCTTCAATACTCATGTTTTCCAAGTACATGCAATAAGCACTTCCTATTACACTTGTGCTATTGTTAATGACAGAAGGACATGGCTAAGACAAGCAAAATTGGCATATAGAGAGTCTTCTATGCTGTCCAACAAAATATAACACAGCACATGGGGAAAAGTAAAGGTAACTATTTTAGAATTTTGTTGAAAGCTAATAATATTCTATACTAAAGGCGATTTATATAATAATAGTATGACTATGACTATGAAGCTAAAAGGAAAACAAAATTTGAAATAGGCTCGGCACCTGTGGCTCAAGCGGCTAAGGCACCAGCCACATACACCTGAGCTGGCGGGTTTGAATCCAGCTGCAACCAAAAAATAGTTCAAATCCCAGCTGCAACCAAAAAATAGCTGGGCGTTGTGGCGGGCGCCTGTAGTCCCAGCTACTTGGGAGGCAGAGGCTGAGGCAGAAGAATCACTTGAGCCCAGGAGTTGGAGGTTGCTGTGAGCTGTGATGCCACTGCACTCTACCCAGGAGCTTGAGGCTCTGTCTCAAAGAAAAAAAAAAAAAAAAAGGTTTGAAATAGATGGCACAATCTGGGGGAGATAAACCATAATCTCTTATGGAAATCAAATTTTCCCATAAAGTATCAAATTTAAAGTTTAAGCCAAAGAAGACAATTCTACTCTTCACCCATCATTCCCAAAGTACAATTTGATACTACCACTGAATAAGATCACGGCACTAATCTAGTGGAGCCATCCTCAAAAAATAAAATCTTTTTGTTTGCACTGCCCAACTTCAATATCCAAAATTGCCATATACTCTTCAGCAACCTGAAGGACCAAAACTGATTTGATTTTATATGGTAATTAAATATGAGCTCATAAGACAGCCATTATGTGAACAATGACAGAATTCTTACATTAACACTAGAATGTCAAACAAGCTTAAAGGGTAATTTAAAGTAGACGCAAATCACTGTTAGAGGATTTTACCCTATGCTATATTATCTTTACCATTTTATTAGATATCTTCACCAAAAGAGGAAACATTCCCCCAAGTGAGATCCCAAGCCAAAAACTGGGGAATATGCCTTCTTAACCCAAACCTCATGCTTAACAACACTCAACTCCATCTCTAATTCAGGCTAGCAGGTCACAGGTTTGCCTGAAATCCTCAATTTGGGCTAAAGGAATGGACTAGTATCTACTCCCCCTCATCCACTCATTTCTTGCTGAGGTAAGAAACCCACTCACTCTGCTGAGCAAAGTTCCAATTATAGGGAACTGACGTGGGATTTGACAGAGTCATATAAAGCAAACAAGTTAATTATAATACTTAAGTTAAAAAAGGCAATGGAATATAAGCCATATAAATAAAATTTATATTTTAAAAATGCATAATTGTTAAGATATGAAAAAGTAAAAGATACCATAATTTTATGGAAAGCTATTTCTTGTTCTGGGATATTCATATACTATTGAAAATTGGCTATAGTTTGGTTTCTATCCATGACAAAAGGGCAAAGAATAGTAAAAGAACAGTGAGATGGAAATGATCTGATTGGGAAAAAGAGACTAATATCTAGTCATGGTGGTATCATAAGAGACAAAGATGTACTCTGATAATTCCCCCACATGAAGCCACAAAAAGTTGACCAACAGTACATATACTTTTATTTTCTCAACAATTCTATTTGCTAAGTCAATTTATATGAAAAGTCTACTGTGACAAGCTACTAATCTTTCATTTTGGTAGAATATCTTTTACTCTGAAGTTTAATTCCTATTAATTCCTAATAAACTTAGCACCTAATTCTCCTAGATAATGTACTATTTGCATCTGTCCTCAAAAGAAGAAGTAATTACAAACACCAAAAGATATCTTAAACACTAACATGATATTCTCAGTTTTGCTTAATTTCTTACCACAGACATTCATTAGGTCAAGGCTAACAGCTATCGCTGGTCTTGATAATGGCTCAAGTACATATTCTTCCTTTCATTCAACAAATACTGAATACCCGCTGCATGACAGTCCCTGTTCTAGGCACTAGGGCTATCCCAGAGAATAAGATACGGAAGCTTTCAGTCTTGTAGAACTTACAGTCCCATAGGCAGCTGGGTTAAGAAATAGATTTTAAAAAGAATAATAATACAAATTTTATATGTCAGATGATGATGAAGAAGATAAAATGTTTGGGAGGAGGCTTATTTAATTTAGTGTTCTCAGAGTTGACTTCACTGACATGGATAAGGGGACATATGAGCAGAGTCTGAAAAAGCACAACATCTGGGCAAAAACCATTCCAGGAATGGCAATTGCAAATACCCTGAAGGAAGGGCATGCTGGCAAGTTCTGGGAATAGTGAGGTCTGTGTGGCTGAAATAAGATAAGTAAGGTGGAAAGTTATCAGAAGATGAGGTCAGATGGAGGGAGGGACTGCCATCATGGAGGGCCTTGTAGGCCACTGTAAGATTTGGTTTCTATTCTGAATAAAAATCCATTAAAGATCTGAGCACACTTCCCCACACTCCATTAAACCAGACACCCATTCTTGGGAACAGGGTCTTCATCAATCTGATGGAGAGTATTTATCTTGTCTTTTTAAGAATTGTAGATCACAATCTCTACTGGTGCTGAGTGGCAAGCAGTTTATCGATCATCATGCAAGCTCCTCCCTACTGGGCTGTTAGAATCCAGGATGCAGCAGTTTTCAAGGCTGCTGATTTCCATCTGAAGTGCTCCATGGTATTTGGAAATAAGCATTTCTCTTATTAAAAAAATCCATTGAAGAATTTTGTACAAGGGAGTAACATATTCTGACAAGTATTTTAAAATGATCAAGAAGGAAGACTGGTTAGGGGGTTTTGCAATAATCCATCTGAGAAAATGGTAGCTTGGTCCAGAGTTAGAAGTGGTAAGCAATGATAAGATTCTGGACTTATTTTGAAGGGTGTAATGAACTAGTTTTACTGATAAACTGGATGTGAGACGTAAGCTTTGGCTTAACGTAACTGGAAAGACAAAACTGCTGTTTACTGAAACAGGTGCTGGTGGAGAGCAGTTGATGGAGAGCAAGGAAGTTGGAAGCTCAGTTTCAGATACAATAAGTTTGAAATGTTTATGAAATATCTGAGTAGAAGCATCAAATTAACAATTAAGACAGATAAGTCTGGAGTTCAGGGATGGTCACAGCAAGGGGAAAGAAATCTGGAAGTCATAAGCATACAGTTAGTATTCAAAACCATGGGGTTGGATGAAAACAACTAGTGAATGGGTATAGATAGATGAAAACTTTGCAGACTGGGTCTTAGGACATACCAACTGTTGGAGATAGTGGAGAAAGGGAAGATTCAGCAAAGGAGACTCAAGAGAAATAGCCACTGAGGTAGAAAGAGTTCCAACAGAACAGAAGGTTTTCAAGGAGAAGAGATTGATCAACTGAGTCAAATACTCCTAAAAGATGAACAAAGATGAAGACTGAGCATTGGCTACTAGATTTGGCGACCTGGAAGTCACTGTTGACCTTTACAAGTGGCTTTGTAGAATGACAAGGATGAAAGCCAGAAAGAATGCTGGGTGGGAGAGGGGGAAGGTGATGGTGGGGGAAGGGGGAGGGAGAGTGAACACAGCTAAAGAAATGAGGTAGTAGGCTCGGTGCTCGTAGCTTAGTGAGTAGGGCACCAGCCACATACACCAAGGCTGGCGGGCTCAAACCCAGCCGGGGCCTGCTAAAGAACATGACAACTGCAACCAAAAAATAGCCAGGCGTTGTGGTGGGCACTTGTAGTCCCAGCTACTGAGGAGGTTGAGGCAAGAGAATTGCTTAAGCCCAAGAGTTTGCTTAAGAATTGCTTAAGCCCACAGTGCGCTGTGACACCACAGCACTCTACAGAGGACAACATAGTGAGACTCTCAAAAAAAAATGAGGGAAAGGGGGAGTTCAAGAAGAAATTGCTTTTTAAGATAGGAAGACACCCCGTGTTACGTTAACAGGAATGATTCAATGTGGTGTGGCAGCTGGATTTCCACTAGACCTTCTCTGGTGGTATTGGTGGTTCCAAGTTTCACTCTGGTCCACAGTGAAACTCTGTGAAAATCTTCCCAAAGATTTCCCAAAGAGAGAGGGCATAATGGACATTTCTAGAATCACCATAAGTATCCAGACCAGAAAGAGTTATCGGGTACCCAAACAGTTCAGAACCCACAGCAGCCCTGGAAGGCCCCTTCCCATTAGGGCCTGCCCAAGTCTGTCTTCCTGCTGTACTAATTCCCATAATCTGATTGTTTTGGTATCACACTGACCATGTGAATCACCTAGAGAGCTTTTGAAAAATGCAAAGTATTGAAACTCACCTCCACGAGTTCCATTTTGGTAGGTTTTGGATAAGAATCATTTTTAAAAGAACCGTAGGCAACTTTTACACAAAATCACATTTAAGAAATACTTCCCTACTGTAAACATTTCTCCATCCTGTTTCTCACTCTTTTAAAGGTTTAGGTACAAAAAGGCTTCTGACCTAAGTACTACAGTGTAGGATGAACTTAGGCTCCCCTGAGTAGAAACTTTAACTTTCCCACATGATGCATTTTGAGGTGAAATTTATTGCAAGTGTCAACAGTAGCCATGAGCAATGAACCAGAATAATTGCAGTCTACCTTCTTCAAGACACATACATGGCTTGGCACATGTGGCTCAAGCAGCTAAGGCGCCAGCAACATACACCTGAGCTGGCGGGTTCGAATCCAGCCTGGGCCCACCAAACAACAAGACAGCCACAACCAAAAAATAGCCAGGCATTGTGGCAGCTGCCTGTAGTCCCAGCTACGTGGGAGGCGGAGGCAGGAGAATTGCTTGAGCTCAGGAGTTGGAAGTTGCTGTGAGATGTGATGCCACAGCACTCCACCCAGGGCGACAGCTTGAGGCTCTGTCTCAAAAAAAAAAAAAAAAAAGAAAAGAAAAAGAAAAAAGACACATACAAATGTATGTCCTTGTCAATTTCCTCTATCATTCAAGTGGTATCTGCAAGGCCCTAATTCCTAGGCAAGTAGGAATATATATTTGATTTTTAGAAAACCTACCTACTGCTAGGGATTTCACAGTGGTATCCTTTACATGCCAATATTGGTCAAGATTCCCTATAAACCAAATTCCCCATCTCCTCCATGCATGTCCTTCCATACTGTTCCCAGCTCCCCCCCCCCAATAACTACCAAAAATTTAATAAAATGATAGAGGACCACCAGCAATTCTCAGTGATAAGAAGAAAGTCTGGAAACAATGAGTTAGCTTCTATTTCAATACACTCAAAAAGATAAGAAAACACTTTTTCTTCTTTGTCTAAAAGCCTACACTTGTTTAATCCCAGTCTGTCAGGTACTGTTGGTATTTTCAGGGACAGAGTTACAGTCTCTGAAAAGCATAGAAATATTTGCTTTTCAGAGAAGAAATCTTAGGTATTCTTAAAATATACATAAAAAGGGGGCTCAAGAGCAAAGTGTCGGATGTTCACATAGATAGCAGATGGGGGAGGGAGGAGGAAAGAGAAGTAGGGAGAGTAAGACTGAAGACTTATAGGAATACTCTAAAAGTCCAGACTTGATAATCTAGATTTTAAATTGTTTCATAACATACACACCTAATCTATAGGACAGGCTTTTTCATTTTAGAAACACTTCACGTCACTGATCCCATTTCCTTTCAGACTCAAAGCTTAGATCATGCGTTCAGCAGCTTAGAATCCAAGACAGAAGTTGGCAAACCTTAGCCACAGACCAAATCTAGCTCACTATTTTCTTAAATAGACCTTTACTGAAATAAGGCAATGCCCATGTGTTTGCACACTGTCCATGGCTGCTTTCTAGCTACAAGGGCAGTGCTGAGCAATCGTGAGCAACTGTGGAGACACCGCACATTACACGGATATCAGAGCCTAAAATATTTACTGTGTGGCCCTTTACAGGAAAAGTTTGGTGATCCCTGGTGTAGGAAATCAAAGCTTAATATAAAAACCAGAGATTTCTATTAAAAGCTCTTCTACCTCTCTTCTGCAAAATACACCATTTTAAAATTTGGCCCACATAAATAAATTTCTCCTCTATGACCACATAAAAAGCAGAAGGAAGTCTATTCAGAAATTTTATAAGGTTCAATTCAAATACATTTGACACATAGAATTACTTACTATTTCATAGAAAAATAGCACTTTTCTGACAAATGAATAAGAAAAAGATTAGCAGGTAAAAGGTAAGGGGATAAAGATTTTGCATTTCAAAAATCAAATCTGTAATAATATCCTTTAGCTTTTACACAGCTCACAAAAATGAACCAGTCAAGTGGAAAGACAAGGAAAACAAAGCTGATGGAAAAAGCGGCACCATTTTTCCAGCAGCACCCCTTCCCAAACCCACCCTTAAAATAACCAACAGGTGCAGGGAAAGGAGGGAAACTGATTAATCAAGTCAAACAGCAATCATAGCTGGTGTAGCAGGAAAAATGACATGTTGAAAACTGCAAATAATGTGGAAAATGCAAGTAGATCTCATTTAGATCTCTACAAGAACCTCCCTCTCTTGTCCTCTGGGTAGGAATTTAGTCCTTCACACAAGGCCTCCTTGTACTTTTGCTCTTCTGAGCGGATGGACAATTTACATCATGAAAATACGCTGCCAGCTGGCACTTTCCACAAGTGAGTGATTGTGGGCAGATTCCTTCATAAGATAAGTATAAACGAATACGCCCCCTTCTTCATTTTTCATTCATGCACCCTCTTTACAGAAGAATGGAAATGCACTCTCTCCATACACTCTCCTTTAGAAAACAAAGTTTGTGTTCCTCACCTCCTTTCATCTCTCATAGACTGTGCTTGAACTTGCTATAGTGTTTCTGATTAAGTTATGCCCCAACAAATATCTAAGATGTATGCAATCACCCTAGACTATACATAAATAATGTGCTCGGAGATATTTATTCTAATGACAGTTAAGAGACAAAAATTACAATAAATTTTATTTACAGATCTTAATTGGCTTTTAAGTGAAAATTGTTTATTTTAGAGCAGTCAAAATATAATACAAAATTGGTATCTTGGGGTCTAAAAGTAATATGAGGGCATATACAATTAGGTTACATAGTTTGCATTTGTAAGGTAAAGTCTAAGTTGTTGCTGTGTCCCTCACCTCACTTCCCAGGGTGAAAAACAACACCTGCACATCATTCCCCGCCCTGGAAGGGGCCCGCCAACCTCCATTTCCCCACCTCCTTCTTGGATTTAATCGATTCTCTCATGTAAGCACATTGTTGTTAACCTACAAGTTTTTGTGATTCTATAGAAGGAGTGTTCTGATAAGCTGAACAGAAGAGGTTGTTTTTACAGACAAAAACAGTTTGAGGAAACCAGTAACAGAGAACAAAAAGCAGATTGGTTATTTCAGAAGTTACTTTCCTCATAGACTCAAAACAGAAGGAAACTTCTTTATCACGCCCAGGTAAACTGGACCCCTTTTGATTGGCTGATGTGAATCTCCTTGTTTTTTTGAAAACTGGCCTGTTGTCAGAGTTCAGTTTGATTACATGGCACCTAGCATGAGTGACTCTATATTGGTGCAGTCCAGTCTGCTGGGGCCTACCTAGCACAGGAGGCTAGCCCAAAATAACAGCCTCCCATAAATTTTATTTAACATGACTTAGAATAGCTGAATACTTCCCACAATACCACCAATTTAGGACATTTGATAATCTGCCACAATAAAGACTCAAAACTGTCAATCAAAATTACTGGTGTGTGTAGTGTTACAGTTTAAACAGCTGTCTTTTAGACAGCACATTATTTCAAAGATTTGTTTTAAATTTCTCTTCAATTAGAAGGTAGTAAATAGTTTGGCAGATAAATATTAAATGTCCATTTCCAGCCATTAGAAATGTTTTGGGATAACTCCCTAAATTTTTTATAAATTATGTATATGCCAGATTCAGTGAGGGTACGTTGAGGGCAAAGAGAAGATCACCTGACAAATTCTTTAAATAGCATATTTCAGGTAGGTCAGTCAGATTCCCAGTACTTCAAAAACACAGACCCTTTTTATCTGCTTTTCCTTCTACATTAAGAGCAAACATTTAACAGTGATATCAGAAGAAATGCTCTTCAAATCCATTCTTTGCCATATTTCAGAGAGACAGCACTGCAGTTCTCCTCCGTGGGAGTATTTCACATGTACCCACAATGGGACTTGTTCTACCCTTCTATTTACATTCTGGAAAACAGCCAAAGTCCTTCCTAGCTCTTTTTGATCTGATGCCAGAGACTTGGTATCCAACACCCACCTAGAAGAAATTCCCTTAGGAACTCCATGATTAAAGAGGAGTTAGGAAGCAGATGGAAAATATTCTATAAACCCACCCTATGTCATATCATTCTCCACTTTAAGAATCTATTCTGGCTACCTGATCCAATGTAAACCCCTCAGGCATGTTATTACAAGGTGTCCGTAAGTCTGAAAAATTGTACTCCATTTTCTTTCTCCAAACTATACCCTAAAACTCTCTGATGTAAAGTGAAACCTCTATTCCAGTCATGTCATCCTTATTATCCATGTACCATTTCTCACCTCTAAGCCATTCTCTTGCCTTCCCTCCTTCCAAACCCCGTCTGCCCTGTTGAGGTTTACTTCAAGCGCCACTGTCTCCATGACACTTTCAACTTATGCTATCATCTTTTCTGAACACACAGCACTATGATCCAAACCACACAACTCACTATTTGAGTATTCAATCTTTTGTGTCTCTTTGTCCCAGCAAGAGTTTACTTATTCAAACACAAGGAACCTATTATTTCTGGTATCCTCTATCATAGTATTTTTCAAGTTTTTCTGATGACAGTAAAAAAGACACTATGTTGCAACTCTTAATATACACTTGAAATTCAAATTTAATAAAACAATAATTTTTATGATGCAATCTGATGTTCTATTCTATTTTTCGTCCCATCTGTTAGAATATGTTGGTCATATTCATCACCAAATTGATATTATGACATTAGGGAGTTGTAACCTACAATGTGGAAAACACTATTCCATAATCCCTAGAACTCTGTCCTTAGCACAAAACAGGTGCTCAGTAAATATCTGTTTATGATAAACTGACCCAACTACTACATAAAATAGGTTAGAATTCTACAATAGAGTGATGTTTTCTGGATACTGGCATAAAGTTTATGATGATGCCTTTCAAGACCTTCTTCTAGTTACTTAAAAAATATGACAACATAAAAAAGAACCTTTGTATGCAGAAGATTTTAACAAGATGAAAGAAAGTATCTTTTTCCTAAAGCTAAAAAATAAAAATTCCATTAATCAACATGGTATCCCTAACAGGGCCAGAACTAATCCCACAAGTTCTCTTTAAGAGCTCTGGGTTTCCAGAAGAACTCTTTCAGCTGTAAGCAGGGCAGGATCAAGGATTTCCTCTCTGTGGGGTAGATAAATGAACCAAGGCCCAGTGCTTGGAGTTAGATTTCTGCTAAAGAGAAGACATTTGGGTATTTGCAGAGAAGCTCAGTTCTCCACGTCTCATGCTCCTGGCATGGTATTATCAACACCTGGAATTATCCTGTTTATTTTCTGAATGTCTTATTTGTATGTCACACACATACAGAAGGATGTAAGCTCTGAAGGTCAAGGCTCTTGTCTAGTCCCCTGTTACTCCTTCACTTTGAGATGTTTTGTTGTTGCCTCTTACAAGGACAGAAGTTCCTGACTTGCAAAATAAGCCGTAACCCACTAGGAGAAAGAGAATAATCCTAGATGATTCTGGTTTGGGCTTGCCTTCTTTCAGTCAATAATTCACCCATTTTATAAACGTATCCTGAAACTTATGGTGTGCCATGCAAGTAGGTTGACCACTGAAGATAGGCAGTTAAAATAAGAGTGGGTCCCTGCCCTGAATGAAGGAATGCCACATGATAGATGAGAGAACATACAAAAAATAAAAATACAAAGTGATAGAAGTGATATATGAGGGAACAAGAGCAATTATACATCAATATTCTCATCTGTAAAATAAAAAGTTTACACGACATGAACTTTCAGGTATATATCTACTTTGATTCTCCAACTTCACCTATCAGGGACACTTCTGAGAATACCTTCCCTCACTAGATCTTTTAAATTACTTCCCTTTTTTTATAGTAACATTCTAGAGAAACTGCTAAAATGACACAGGAATGGATTTCACAAAGAGGAATCACATTGGAGACATGAATTATTAGCTACTTTCCAATCAAGCTCAGTTCTATAAAGCCAAATACTTTTCTGAACCTCTACAATGCTTTTATCAAAACCTACATGCCCAGCTGTAGGTAAAATTGTATTGAATAATTTGCAAGGAGTAACAGAAGTTAAGATTCTATTTTAAAGGTTAAAATTTTTCCAACGATTGAGCACAGGTTCTCAAATAGTTGTTTGAGATGAGTTCTGTCTTTGGATGAAGAAAAGATAACTCTTGGTTTCTATGCCCACAAAAGATGATGCAGTTTACACTGCAGGCTCCAAACAAACAAACAAATCATCCCTATCCACATCTAGCCATGCAGGACCAGTGACATAAAATATTTTAGAATAAGTTCAACGGATTTTCTACTCTCGCTTCTATCACTCGAAAAAGTAAATATCTAAATCCCTTTCAAAATTAGCCTAATCTACACAACAGTGGAACTGAACTGAACTCCCACCACTATTTGGCTCATGCATTCTTCCACAAGTTTGGAACAAAGGCCCCATCGACTTATGCATGTAGGCAGACTAGAATTGCAACGCAGCCATGGAGCACGTTACTGCACAGTGATTCCTCCCTGTGAAGCCAAGGCAGCCTTCTCTAGATTTGTCTCCTGGCTTTCCACAATAATATAATTTCAAGTCTACTGTAAAATCCAACTGTGTAACTTAGCATTAATCATGTCTGTCTATGTACAGGGTGCCACAAAGCTCATGTGCAAGTTAACATTTTAAAAGAGACATAGGCATTCCCATTCAGTTTTTGATTTGCCTCCTTATACAGCAGAACCTCTGCCAAACTGACAACCTAAGAGACTGTAACAAACTGGTCAACATATGGAGGTGGTCAACATAAAGAACTAGGCCTACTGTAGTGATATGTACCTGTGATGCATGTCTGGTCTGTGAAAATTAGGTCAATATAGGGAGGTGTCAACTGTGGAGGGCCTACTGTACTCAGCACTGTTCCCAGCTCTTCTTAGGGCTTCCCTAATAAGATTAAGTAGACACGAATGTATTCCAAGGGTCAAACACTCCAAGTTTTTAAATGTCCAGTGGGAACCTAAAAAAAAAATATTACTATGAAAAGTAAAAGGTATATGATAAAGAAGAAAAGGACTAACTGGTAGAAATAAGAGCAAAAGGAAAACATGAGGCTAAAATAATTATTTTCAATATTCCATATCTTTAGAATTTGTAAAGCACATTATAAACTTTTTTAGTGTATTTACTTTATAATTTAATTTCTAAGCTGTACTGAAGGCCTACAGTATTGGAGTTTACAAGGATAAGCGTGTTCTCAGCTCTCAAAGTTTACAATCCAGTGGAACCTCCCAGCAGAGTGCAACACGGACAGGGATGTGCTGATTGTTAGCAAAGGCATAAGCAGGGCAAACCGAGACCACATTATGTAGATGATTTCATAAACTTTAAAAATGCAGCTGCCATCAAGTTTAGATTTCTTCTTCTGAATAAGTAACAAAACACAAGTGAATGGTTTGACACAATGGACTAATTTACATTCTCAACTACATTTTCTTTAAGTGCTTCTCTTGATGTTTTAATACATAAACTATAAGAATATTCATTTTGAGCAAAATACCTGGCATTGTCACTCTTAATGCCAGAACAAAAAAGGAAGCATTGTAAGGAACCCACAGAGAACTTATATGAATACATGCACAGATAAGAATAGTTCTAAATACCACATATGCCTGAAAATAATAGAAGAATTTCTCCCCTAAACTGTCCCTTCAAAAATGGGACAACTACCTTATCTTCCAGTTCTTAGAAAGTTTCCTATCCACTTCATTTTAGACTGCAAATCACTGTGGGAGAATCAAATAGCCTGAAATGACCTTAAATAATACAAGTTTTGAAAGCTTATATAGGACACATAATTAAAGAGGTTTTTTTTTCTTTTTTCTTTATTTTTTTTAAGAGACAAAGAAATTAGCCCAGATTGATGTAATCATTCCTGGAAGATACGACTTTAAAATTAAAAGTGCTTACTGTTATAAATAATAAGGTCTTTGAAAGAATACTTTATAAGGCAGAAGAGTTAAGTGGTTATTATGTAGATTCCACATATAAACCAATAGGAAAAACAGAGAAAAAAACTACCCTAATATAAATCAGTATCATATGGCTTGAGATAAAATCTCCAGTAATAGCAATCTTATCAAAAATTTTAGAAGTTCTACATCATAATTTATGAATATAATATAATATGGAAAATTATGCTGATGACTAAAAAGTGACTTTAATATCTGTTATCAAAGGTATCTATAAAAAATTAAAATAGGCAGTGCCCATAGCTCAGTGGGTAGGGTGCCAGCCACATACACCCAGGCTGGCAGGTTTGAATCCAGCCTGGGCCAGCTAAACAAACTGCAACCATAAATAAAGAAATAAATAAATAAAGCTGGGCGTTGTGGCAGGCACCTGTAGTCCCAGCTACCTAGGAGGCTGAGGCAAGAGAATTGCTTAAGCCCAAGAGTTTGAGGTTTCTGTGAGCTGTGATCATGGCACTCTACCAAGGGCAACATAGTGAGACTCTCTCAAAGAAAAAAAAAATTAAAGTTAAATTGTTCCATAAAATGTAAGAATGTGGAAAACAAACCTAATTTCTTACATATGGTAGAATCTCTGTAGCTCACCATCTCCCTACAATGACCACCACAAGTTGATCTAATTTTCATAGATTGGACATATACCCCATGTACTAAGGCAGGGGTCCTCAAACTTTTTAAACAGAGGGCCAGTTCACTGTCCCTCAGACCGCTGGAGGGTCGGACTATAGTTTAAACAAAAAAACTATGAACAAATTCCTATGCACACTGCACATATCTTATTTTGAAGTAAAAAAACAAAACGGGAACAAATACAATCATACCGCCGCATGTGGCCCGCAGGCTATAGTTTGAGGACCCCTGTACTAAGGCCCAGTACGGTCCCTCAGGTGTAAACTTACAGAAGTTCTACTGTATGTGATTTAAAACATGTAAGTTGGCCTCCACCAGGTGGGGCTCTCTGAGCCCAACTGGGGGGTGTGGGGCCAAGGTTTAAGCAACTTTATACTGAATTTTGGATTAACACTTTCCACTGGTTGGAGGCTCTCTAAGCTTAAGTAGGTGGGCTGTGCCCAGTGCCTGAGCAACTCTTATCTGAACTTTAGACTTGTGCCTCCCACCAGGCAGCAGCCGCCTGAGCTTAACTGGACAGTGGGTGCCCAGTGTCTGAGTGACTCTGTCTGAGCTCTGGGCCTATGCTGTCTACAGAGCTGCAACCCTCAGGGCTCAATTGGCTGGATAATGCCCAGAGCATAACCATCTCTCCTGAACTCTGGACCAGTGCTGTCAGCTGGGCATCTTATGAGCTTGATTTGGTGGGCACAGCCAGCACTAGCAGAGCGACTTAGATGTGGGCCAATACTGCCTATTGATTCTTATCCCCCTGGAGGCACTGTCTGGGGTTGCAGATTCACCACTTCTCTGCCTTAGAGCAGCTGTGGCACTGCAACAGTGAGGAGTGGACTCATCAGGGACAACCTATCAATTCAACTAAAAAAGTATAATTAACATATTAATAAAGAAAAAAGAGGAAGAAGCTAAAATACTCATGAGGAGGAAGCAGCTAAAGAACTCTGGCAACATGACAGATCAGGGAAAAGGGATGGGCAATGGTATTCCAGGCACATAGAAAGCAGAAAAAAGCTGGGGTTGCAATCTTATATGCAGATACAATGGGATTCAAACCACAAAAATAATGAAAGATAAAGATGGACACTTCATACTGGTCAAGGGAAACACACAATATGAAGAGATTTCAATAGTTAACATCTACACACCCTATCTGAATGCTCCTCAATATATAAAACAAACCCTTAGTGATCTGAATAATATGATATCTTCCCACACTATAATAGTTGGAGATCTTAACACCCCATTGGCAGTACTGGACAGATCCTCCAAGGAAAACTAAACAAAGAAATAATGGACTTAAACAAGACCCTAAAACAAATAGGCTTAACAGACATTTCTACAACACTTTATCCTAACAAAACCTAATACACATTCTTCTCATCAGCCCACAGATCATCTTCCAAAATTAATCGTATCTTAGGTCACAAGGATAACCTCAACAAATTCAAAAGAATAGAGATTATCCCCTCTATCTTCTCAGACCATTATGGCATAAAAGCTGAACTCAATGGTAACAGAAATCTTCATAAATAAAATCATGGAAACTAAAAAACCTTATGCTGAATGATAGATGGTCATAGACAAAATTGAGAAGATCATTAGATTTCTGGAACAAAACAATAATGAAGACACAAACTATCGATACCTGTAGGATACTGCAAAGGCAGTCCTTAGAAGGAAATCTATAGCATTAGACACCTTCATCAAGAAAATAGAAAGAGGCGGCGCCTGTGGCTCAGTGAGTAGGGCGCCGGCCCCATATGCTGAGGGTGACGGGTTCAAACCCAGCCCCGGCCAAACTGCAACAACAACAACAAAAAAAACCCCAGAAAATAGAAAGAGAGCAAGTCAGCAACCTAATGGGCCATCTCAAGCAACTGGCAAAGGAAGAACAATCTAATCCCAAACCTAGCAGAAGAAAAGAAATAACCAAAATTAGAGCAGAACTAAATGAAATTAAAAACAAAAGAATTATTCAGTAGATCAGTGAAACAAAAAGTTGGTTCTTTGAAAAGATTAATAAAATTGATACTCTTTGGCTAGACTAACCAGGAACAGAAAAACAAGGTCTCTAATAACTACAATCTCTAATAACTACTATCTAGATTCTACCATATATAAAGGGGAAATAACAACAGATACTACAGAAGTACAAAGGATTCTCAACAATTACTACAAAAACTCTATTCTCCAGGTGGTGTCTGTGGCTCAAAGGGGTAGGGTGCCAGCCCCGTATACTAGAGGTGGTGTGTTCAAACCTGGCCCCAGCCAAAAACTGAAAAAAAAAAAAAAAAAAAACAACCCTCTATTCCCAGAAATATGAAAACGTAGAGGAGATGGACCAATATCTAGAAGCACAATATCTTCTAAAACTCAGCCAAAAAGATTAAGAAATCTTGACTAGAACAATATCAAGTACTGAAATAGCATTAATTATATAAAATCTCCCAAAAAAGAAAAGCCCTAGACCAGATGGTTTCACACCAGAATTCTATCAAACCTCCAAAGAGGAACTAGTTCCCAATGCATAAACTTTTCCAAAATATAGAGAAAGAAGGAATCCTCCCTAACACATTCTATGAAGTAAGTATCACCCTGATCCCTAAACCAGGAAAGGATCCAACAAAAAAAGAAAACTATAGACCAACATCATTAATGTCAATGCAAAAATATTCAACAAGATATTAGCAAACAGAATACAACAACATATTAAAAAGGTTATACACCATGATCAAGTGGGATTTACCCCAGAGACATAGTGTCAGTTCAACATACTCAAATCTATAAATATAATACACCACATAAATAGAATAATACAAAAAGACCATATGATTCTTTCAACTGATGCAGAAAAGGATTTTGCCAATATCCAACATCCTTTCATGTTAAAAACACTCAAGGGGTGGCACCTGTGGCTCAAAGGAGTAGGGCGCTAGCCCCAGATATCGGAGGTGGTGAGTTCAAACCTGGCCCTGGCCAAAAGCTGCCCCCCAAAAAATGAAAGAACGAAAATAAATAAATAAATAAATACAGTTCTTAGGAATAAAAACAATTCTGGAGGCATCACGTTGCCAGACTTCAGATTATGTTACAAGGCTATAGTGATCAAAACAGCACGGTACTGGCGCAAAAATAGTGATACAGATCTATGGAATAGGACAGAGAATCTAGAGATGAACCCAGCCACATATCATCATTTAATCTTTGACAAGCCTTACAAAACATGCAATGGGGAAAAGAATCCTTATTTAACAAATAGTGCGGGGAGAACTAGTTATCCAAATGCAGAACACTGAAACTGGACCTGCACTTCTCACCACTGACAAAAATTGATTCTCGTTGGATAAAGGATTTAAATTTAAGACATGAAACAATAGGCTTGGCACCTGTAGCTCAGTGGCTAGAGTGCCAGCCACATACCCCAGAGTTGACCGGTTCGAATTCAGCCCAGGCCTGCCAAACAACAATGACAACTACAACCAAAAGAAAAAAAAAATAGCCAGGCATTGTGGTGGGCACCTGCTACTCAGAAGGCTGAGGCAAGAGAATAACTTAAGCCCAAGAGTTTGAGGTTGCTGTGAGTTGTGATGCCATAGCACTCTACAACCTGGGCAACAGCTTCAGACTCTGTCTCAAAAAAAAAAAAAAAAAAAAAAGACATGAAACAATAAAAATTTGAGAAGAGAGTATGAGGAAAACACTTGAAGTTGAAGATATTGGCCTAGGAAAAAACTTTATGAGGAAACCACCTCCCCCAGCAATTACAGGAATACCAAAAATAAACAACTGGGACTTGATCAAGCTCAAAAGCTTTTGACAAGCTAAGAGTACCACAAACAAAGCAAAGAGACAGCCCTCAGAATGGGAGGAGATTTTTGCATGCTATAAATCTGACAAAGGCCTGATAACCAGAACCTACAGAGAACTCAAATTAAACAATAAGAAAAGTGCAAACAACCCTCTCTATAAGTGGGCAAGTGATTTGAACAGAAACTTCTCTGAGGAGGACAGACAAATGGCCAACACACATAGGAAAAAATGTTCATCATCTTTAATCATCAGAGAAAGGCAAATCAAAACCACTTTTAGATATCACCTAACCCCAGCAAAATTAGCCCACATCACAAAGACCCAAAACACCAGATGCTGGTCTGGATGTGGAGAGAAGGGAACACTTCTATACTGCTGGTGGGATTCCAAATTAATACAGCCCTTTTGGAGAGAAGTATGGAGAATCCTCAAAGATCTAGATGTAGACCTTCCATTTGACCCTGCAATCCCATTACTATGTATCTACCCAGAAGAACATGAATCATTTTACCACAAAGACATCTGACTTGAATGTTTACTACAGCTCAATTCATAATAGCCAAGTTGTGGAAGCAACCTAAGTGCTCATCAACCCATGAACGGATCAACAAACTATGGTATATGCATACTATGGAATATTATTTAGCCATTAAAAATATAGGGACTTTACATCTTTTACATTTACCTGGATGGAGTTGAAATACATTCTTCTTAGTAAAGTATCACAAGAATGGAAAAACAAATATCCAATGTACTCCATACTAATATGAAATCAATATATAAACAATTATATGCTCATAAGAACAATAAAACACTAATATTGTCCAGTTCGAGAGTAGAAGGAAGAGGGAGGAGGTAGGGGGAGGACATATGGCAGTGGGAGAGCAGGCAAGAGGCAAGATCTTACCTAAAGTGCACGTTGTGAGGGTGTATAACGCACCCCCTGGGTGAGGGACTCTTCTACAAATTTAACTTTGCCCTGGAAGTGAGAACAATGTAACCTAAATATTGTACCCTCACATTAATTTGAATAAAGGTTTAAAAATAAATAAATAAAACATATAAGTTAATAAATATTTTAAATAAATGTCCTTATTTCACCTATAATCTCTAAAATTCTAAAACATTCGAGGTAGAAAAAAATCTTATTTAAAAAATCTTCTTGGGTGGCATCTGTGGCTCAAAGGAGTAGGGCGCTGGCCCTATATGCAGTGGTGGGTTCAAACCCAGCCCCTGCCAAAAACTGGAAAAAAAAAAAAAAAAAATCTTCTGGCTCGGTGCCTGTAGCTCAGCAGCTAGGGCGCCAGGCACATTACACCAGAGCTGGTGAGTTGGAATCCAGCCAGGGCCTGCCAAACAACGAGAACCAGAACCAAAAAACAGCTGGGCATCGTGGTGGGCGCCTGTAGTCCCTGCTACAGGAGGGAGGCTGAGGCAAGAGAATCGCTTAAGCCCAAGAGTTTGAGGTTGCTGGGAGCTATGACGTCATAGCACACTACCCAGGGCAACACAGTGAGACTCCGTCTCAAAATAAATAAAATATGAAAAAATCTAACAAGGAAAATGATAAATAGCCTATTACATATTTTTATATAGTAAATTTCACATTATGATTAAAGAAAAGATGGTAGATGAAATGGGACTCTATGTGAGAATGACCAATATTTAATTGAACAATACCCATACCAAAGGTTTAGTCAAAGGAGACGCCAGCATGTCATGTAGCACATGAGTGATAGGCTGCCCACTCATCCAAGTATGATTCTATTTCCAGACAATCGCTGCAAGTCACCCAGACAGAAGGATGCCTTGCTTAAGATGCTTTCATCTCCATGCCATTTTATTCTCACTTTTAAAAAGGGAAATCATTTTTTTTAATTTTTATTTTATTTATTTTTGACGGTTTGGGATTCATTGAGGGTACAAAGAATTAGGTTACAGTGATTGCATTTGTTAGATAAAGTCCCTCCTGTAATTGTGTCCCGCCCCCAAGAGGTGTGCCATACAGTGACCCCCATCACTCCTTCCTCATATCCTCTCCCCACTTGTTCATTCCCCTACACCCCCCTTTGTATTAACTCATCCACTGCCTTCATATTAGAATAGAGTACACTGGATTCTTGCTTTTCCATTCTTGTGATACTTTACTAAGAAGAATGTGCTCCAACTCCATATCTTTAGGATTCAAAGCATTACTACCTTTATTCATTGCTGGTAGGAATGCAAAATTGTATGGCCACTTTGGAAGACAGTCTATAACACTAAACGTATTCTTACCATATAATTAAGCAATCACACTCCTTGGATTTGTTCAAATGAATTGAAAACTTATGTCCAGCTGGGCACCGGGGCTCATGCCTACAATCTTAGCACTTTGGGAGGCTGAGGCAGGAGATCACTTGAGGCCAACAGTTCAAGACTAGCTGAAGCAACAAAGTGAGATCTCAACTCTCCAAAAAAAAAAAAAAAGAAGAAGAACAAAATTAGCTGGGCATAGTGGCACATGCCTATAATTCCAGCTACTTGGGAGGGTAAGGCAGGAAGAGTGCTTGAGCCCAGCAGTTCAAGGTTGCAGTGAGCTATAACCAGGCCAGGCCACTGTACTCCAGCCTGAGTAGGGTACCTGGGTAGACAGTGAGGGAAAAAACACACAAATGTTTACAGCAGTTTTATTCACAGCCAAAACTTGGAAGCAGCCAATATGTCCTTCAGTAAGTGAATAAACTGTGATGTATCCATACAATGGATACTATTTATTGATAAACAGAAATGAGCTATTATGCCACAAAAAGATATGAAGGAACTTTAAATGCATTTTAAGTAAATGAAAGAAGCCAATCTGAAATAGCTACATATTCTATGACATTCTAAAAAGAAAAAACTATGGAGACAGTAAACAGATCAGTGACTGCCAGGAGTTTAATAGGAAAAAAGGATGAACAGGTAGAGCACACATGATTTTTAGGACAGTGCAACTATTCTGAATAATTTAATGGTGTGTGTTATTATACCTTTGTCGAAATCCATAGAATGTACAACAGGAAGAGGAAGCCTCAACTACGGACTTTGGGGGAATATGATGTGTTGATGTTCCACCAGTTTTAACCAGGCACTACTCTAGTGGGAGATGTTGATAGTGGGGAAGGCTGTGAATGTAGGGATGAAGGCAGGAAGAATGTGAGAACTCTGTACTTCCAACTCAATTTTGCTATGAACATAAAAATGCTCTAAAGTCTATCTCTGTATCAGAGAATAAAATTTTAACCTTTCACATTTCTCCTTTTTCAGTATTCTTTGTCACTAAAGTTTCTGTTATTATAATTTCTTACACGAATTGCATGGCACAATCCCATTAACCTCACAATGTTTGTTGCCTTTAAATCACAACATAAGAATGGGTTAAAGTTACTCCATTTTTGAGACAGTCTCACTCTGTTGCCCAGTTTAGAATATTATGGCATCAGCCTAGCCCACAATAACCTCAAACTCCTGGGTTCAAGCAATCCTCTCATCTCAGTCTCCCAAGTAGCTGGGACTACAGGTGCCTACCACAGTGCTCAGCAGTTTTTCTATTTTTAGTAGAGACAGGGTCTCACTCTTGCTCAGGCTGGTCTCGAACTCTTGAGCTCAAGTGATCCTCCTGCCTTGGCCTCCCAGAGTGCTAGGGAGCCACATTACAGATGTGAGCCACCACACCAGGACTATTCCATCAATTAAAGGTTTAGTTTCCTCACCTTGGCTCCAGATTTTGGGATCCGAGGATCCTATCTCATTAATTGAGCTTTTAGCTTTTAAATGAATTTCAAAAAGCAACTAACATTCTAATAGCTTTCCAGTTAAAACCTTATCTCCAATTGCTGGTTCCGCTGTGTACATTCCCTCCAGCAAATGTTTATGTGTCCAGGCACAAGTTCAGACTTCTAAGTATTAAAGGGATGCAATAATAATTATATGCTAAGCAGACTGCCAAAGACAGCAGGGCTTTCATAGTTTTTAAAAAGTTTCCCTCTTATCCCCATACCTTTCTCCAAATTCCCCTTGCTTTCTCCCCTCAAAGACAAGCATTTTAATGTTTATAAGTATAACACAGAAAATAATTTACATAAAAAACCCTTATTTCCATATGTAGAAAAACATAGGATCCATGACTGGTCAAGAATAAACAAATATAGAATTCTTATTATGAATAATCTTTGGAACTAATAACTTTTCTAAGTACACTAAATTCCACAACCATACATAAGCAAACAAAAAGCAGGACACAACTTTTAAACAATAAGAAAAATATAATGCTTAGGTGTAAGAGGGACATTATTACAGATGACAGAGAAAATTGGTGAGTAAAAGCCAGTCAACAGAAGCAGGAACACTGAAAACAAATGTGGCAGACAGAGGAGAGGGAACTAGAAAAGGCATTAGAGCAAGTAGTCAGCATCATCTGCTACCAGTAGACTCCCCTGTCCAAGACGACTCAACAGGATTACAACTGAGATCACAAAGTAAAAAGAAAACGCTATGGAAAGAAAATGCTACCAGCTACTTCAAGGGAACTCTAACTTCCCTAAGACTTTCAGCAAGTAAACAGACTTTTTAGGAAAAAAAAAAAGGAGAAATGCAAGGGCAAGTGAGGTTTGAGACTGTTTTCGTTTTTTAAGGTCATTTCTTCTGTTCTCCCTAAATTACACAAAAGCAATCCAGACTGTTCTCCAAAGTATCTCTTAATTACATCAATTACCAACACTCACAAAACACAATCTTACCGGAGACTATACTGAAAAAGCCAGTCACTCAGTAACATCTAAAATCAACAGGCCCTTCCTTAACTGGCTGGGCAAAAAGTTACACTATTTTCTATGTTTAAATCTTCAGTGCAAGGTATTAGGTGAAGAAGGACATGCTGAGGTCTCTAAGAGGAAAAGAATTTTTTTTTCTGCATATGCACAAATGTTTTCAATGCCCAGTGATTTTTTTTCTATAAAATTTTTTATCAACCCACAGCAAATATTTTACTGAATGGAGTTAAACTGAAAGCTTTTCCTCTTAGAACTGGAACCAGACACAGTTGCCCTCTGTCACCATTACTATTCAACATAGTGCTGGAAGTTCTAGCCAATACAATTAGGCAAGACAAGGAAATAAAGGGAATCCAAATGGGAGCAGAGGAGGTCAAACTCTCCCTCTTTGCTGACGACATGATCTTATACTTAGAGAACCCCAAAGACTCAACCACAAGACTCCTAGAAGTCATCAAAAAATACAGTAATATCTCAGGATATAAAAATCAATGTCCACAAGTCAGTAGCCTTCATATATGCCAGTAACAGTCAAGATGAGAGGCTAATTAAGGACTCAACTCCCTTCACCATAGCTTCAAAGAAAATGAAATACCTAGGACTATACCTAACAAAGGAGGTGAAGGACCTCTATAAAGAAAATTATGAAATCCTAAGAAAAGAAATAGCAGAGGATATTAACAGATGGAAGAACATACCATGCTCATGGATGGGAAAAATCAACATTGTTAAAATGTCTATACTTCCCAAAGCAATCTACCTATTCAATGCCATTCCTATTAAAATACCAACACTGTACTTTCGACACTTGGAAAAAATGATTCTGCATTTTGTATGGAACCAGAAAAAAACCCATATAGCTAAAGCTGTTCTTAGTAATAAAAATAAAGCTGGGGGCATCACCATACCAGATTTCAGGCTATATTACAAAGCCAAAGTGGTCAAGAGAGCATGGTACTGGCACAAAAACAGAGACATAGACATTTGAAATTGAATAGAAAACTAGGAAATGAAACTAACATCTTTCAACCACCTAACCATCGATAAACAAAACAAGAACATACCTTGGGGGAAAGACTTCCTTTTCAATATATGGTGTTGGGAAAACTGGATATCCACATGTAAAAGACTGAAACTGGACCCACACCTTTCTCCACTCACAAAAATTGATTCAAGATGGATAAAGGACTTAAATTTAAGGCATGAAACAATAAAAATCCTCAAAGAAAGCATAGGAAAAACGTTGGAAGATATCGGCCTGGGGAAAGACTTCATGAAGAACACTGCCATGGCAATTACAACAACAATAAAAATAAACAAATGGGACGGAAAAGCTTCTGTACAGCTAAGGAGACAACAACCAAAGCAAATAGATAACCTACACCATGGGAAAGGACATTTGCATGTTTTGAATCAGACAAAAGCCTGATAACTAGGATCTAGAGAGAACTCAAATTAATCCACATGAAAAAAGCCAACAATCCCATATATCAATGGGCAAGAGACATGAATAGAACCTTCTGTAAAGAAGATAGACGAATGGCTAACATATGAAAAAATGCTCATCATCCCTATTCATTAGAGAAATGCAAATCAAAACCACCCTGAGATACGGTCTAACCCCAGCGAGAATGGCCCACATCACAAAACCTCAAAACTGCAGATGCTGGCATGGATGTGGAGAAAAGGAACACTTTTACACTGCTGGTGGGACTGCAAACTAATACAACCTTTTTGGAAGGAAGTATGGAGAAACCTCAAAGAACTCAAGCTAGACCTCCCATTTGATCCTGCAATCCCATGACTGGGCATCTACCTAGAAGAAAAAAAATCTTTTTATCGTAAGGACACTTGCACTAGACTATTTTTTGCAGCTCAATTTACAATCGCCAAAATGTGGAAACAGCCTAAATGCCCACCAACCCAGGAATGGATTAACAAGCTGTGTTATATTCAGCCATTAAAAAAAATGGAGACTTTACAGCCTTTGTATTAACCTGGATGGAAGTGGAACACATTATTCTTAGTAAAGCATCACAAGAATGGAGAAGCATGAATCCTATGTACTCCATTTTGATATGAGAACAATTAATGACAATTAAGGATATGCTGGGGGTGGGGGAAGGGGAGAGCAGAGAGAGAAAGAAGGAGGGAGGTGGTTGGGGCCTTGGTGTGTGCTACATCTTTTGGGGGCAAGACAGGATTGTAAGAGGGACTTTACCTAACAAATGCAATCAGTGTAATCTGGTTTCTTGTACCCTCAATGAATCCCCAACAATAAAGAAAAAAACAAACAGATACACACAAAATATTTTTATCAAAGCTTTAATAACTAATGGTCAAACCTATAATATTAGAGAATACATCCACATGATGAATTGGCAGAAAAGCAAGCAAGGCAAGTGGCAGACTGATTTTGCTCGATGCAGATTTAGATGAGATATGGTCTGGGTATATAGAGTCTTCTTTCTAAAAGTCTACGAAGTCCTAAAGGAGGACATGCTGATGTGTGAAGGTTAGTACTCAACTATCACAGAGCAAGGGGAGAGAGAAAGGAGGTTCACACCTCCCATCTTCCCATCCCAGCTGAGTTCCATTGTTGCCCTAGGCTGATGGACAAAGACAGCAAAGGATGACGGTCACGGAAAACATTATGGAACATAGTACAATTACTGAGGTGCTTTTCCATGTTTCTCATTTTCATCAAAAAGCCCAAGACAACACTCTTTTGTCCCTACTGATAAAAATAAAAAATAACAAAGCTCAACTAGACAAAATGTCCTTCTTTCCTACTTAAGGATAAAGGCAAATGAAAGGGAGTTGAAGGCATTAATGTAAAGTGTGCCTAACAATCACAAAAATACTTGGAAAGCACACAGCCTTCCAGAGGGTGAATGGATTCTTCAATTGCATCCTTCTTTACCATTATGGAGGCACAGTTATACATTTTACTGTTGAAAAGGAGTTGCTGAACAAAGAAATTAAAGTTCTCTCTTTAGTTATAGCTATAAGATCTGGTAAAATGACAGAACAAGGTTTTATGATCCATTACTGTAACAGCTGCAGAAACATTTATAGAATTGGCCAGACAACATGATGCTGAATCTACTGATTTCAGATGTTCCAGTATGCCAAGAGATTAAGAAACCGTTACTATACTCTAACTCTTCCTCTCCACATAGGAGGCAGTTGAGAATCACAGACCAAAACATTTTAACTATCCAGAATTTGAGCATTTATTGTGAAAGGAAATGAAGTTTTAAAATTCTCCAGGGATATGAGAGTTTTTCTTCACCAACTGCAAGTAGCTACTCATTCCAACCACTGTACCACACAAATTAACACCATGCCTAAAATGGGCTAACTCTAGAAGGTGTCAATTCCCTATGTCTAGGGGAAGGAAGGAGGGAGGCCAGATGAAACTCCACTAAGACTGTGAATTAAAAGTATAAAACAGGCTAGAATGAAAAAGATAACTTTTTCTAACTCATAAAATGTCAAAATCCTCTATAGCAGAGGGAAAGGGTGTTCTATATCCAACTCTTCCTTAGATAAGTACTCAGCCGCCTCTTCATTTATAAAACCTGCAGTTCAGGCTCAAATATTATACAATTATGTGCATGGAGAAAATGTCCTTTCTTCTCTAGATACCTATGGACTGCAGTCTTTCACATCCTGACAGTTCCAGCTTTACAGGAGGACCCAGTGAAGAGGGGCGAGTGCTTCATAAACCATGCTTAAGTGGTTTTATTGCTTTTGTCCTCTATTAATGATCCAAAACTGAACCACAGACTCTATGGTGAACTTTTACGATGTACCTTTTAGACAGCAGCACTTGTTTTACACATGCAAATGTCACTGTTGGGACTCTGAATACTCAGCCTTTCCTACACTGTAGATGCACAAAACTTAAGAGTGTAAGAAGTGTAATGAAATTCATTGCTTTTCTATACAAAAATACTATATGAACAACAAAATTTATGCATACTCAATGACACTAACCTGTAATTGTATAAAAGATAGGTGTCTAGTGCTTGTTATATTTGAATAATTCCATAATTAATTTCAATTAAATTTCTCTTTGGAACAGAAAAATACTTTCCAATTCACTTTTTGAAGCTAGTATAACTTTGATACCAAATCATATAAGGGCAGTATGAGTAAGAAAAATTATAGGCCAGTATCACTTGTGAATATAGATGTAAAAATCCTGCAAATTAAATCCAGCAATGTAATTTTTTTAGTTCTAGAAAATATGGTTGTTTTGTCATCTATGTCATTTTTTGTTGTTCCCAGTTCCCTAAAAACATCTTCAGGCTTGTCCTTTTTTTTTCTTTAAGTATAATAAACATAGCTATTTTATAGGATGTGTCTAATAATTTCCATACCTGAAATCTGGGTGTTAGCTTCTCCTATCTGCTATTTTGCTGGTTTCCTTCATTATAACCTATTTTCTCTTATGTCTGCTTGTTTTTTACTATGTGTTGGACATTATATCAGAACACATATATACAGAAGTACATATATATGAATAATCTGAGATATGAGGCCTAGTATCTTCAAAAAAATGTTCAATTGGGCTCGGTGCCTGTAGCTCAGCGGCTAGGGCACCAGCCACATACACTGGAGCTGGCGGGTTCGAATCCAGCCCGGGTCTGCCAAACAACAATGTCAATTATAACAACAACAAAAAAAAAAATAGCTGGGTGTTGTGGTGGGTGCCTATAGTTCCAGCTACTTGGGAGGCTGAGGCAAGAGAACTGCTTAAGCCCAAGAGTTTGAGGTTGCTGTGAGCTGTGATGCCATAGCACTCTACTAAGGGTGACAATTTGAGACCCCGCCTCAAAAAACAAACAAATGAACAAACAAAAAACGTTCAATTGCTTATACCAGGCACCTGGAAGCAACATCAAATTTGGCTCAACCCTAATCCAAATTCAAGGCTGAGTGCCCCATGGATTATTCAGGTGACACAAAACTAGCTCCAATTCCATTCATAGCATGGTATGTTTTTGTTTTCCCTTTAAGAAGATGAAAGCTTTTTAGAGACCTAATAGAATGACTTGGAAGGGTTATAAAACCAGCTATCTTTGAAATCCCCTGAACTCTGACTCTTACCCTATAAGGCTGCCAAAACACTTGTGGCTATTTCTTCCTGATTGAAAAATGTGCTCAAAAATGTAGTTTCTTGCCTTTTCCTAGGCTTATATCCATAAACTCCTACCTACTTGGTTAATTCTTTGAGATATACTTTTGCCCTTCAGAAAGACTGTTTTAAAAAACCTACCTAAGTATCACCAGAGACAAAAAAAAGTAAGTTCTCTCTAGCAACATATACAAAAGATAATGGATTATGCCCAAATTGGGCTTATTCCAGGAATGCAGGGTTGGTTCAACTTTTAAATATGTTAATGTTTAAACTTCTGTTTCAGCAACTTTTAAAATATGTTAATGTTATTCTCTTATAAATTAAAGAAAAAATACTTTCATAGGCAATGGAAAAGGATTTGATTAAATTCCATATTATTTTACAACCCAAACTTCAGAAAACTAAGAATAAGTGAACTTCTTTAACTGAAGAAGTTAACTTCTTTAAGCAAAAACAACAGTGACAAGAAAACAACAACAAATCTTTAACAAAATCATACTCAATGGCAGGATGATTCCCTTTAAAATGCAAAACAAAGATGCCTACATCTTTGATATCATACTGGAGACCCTAGCCAAAGCAGTAAGAAAAAGAAGTTACATCTGTAAGAATTAGAAGCCGCCAATAAACAAGTTAACAGATGCTCAGGCTCTTTAATCAGTGGAATAAAATATAAAACCACAATACGATACCACTGTAAACCTATCTGATTGGTAAAACTTGTAAGATCTCTCAAAATAAAGTATTATCAAATATATAAGCTAATAGTGAGCTTTCCACCATGTTTCTCTAAATGCAGTCTTCCATTTTCACCTTCACTGGGTATGCTGTAATATTCTTTTGACACTGACCACCCGGAGTTACTGTTAGACTTCACAGGTTTGCAGTCTAGTCCTTCACAGGACTAAATTTCTTCAGATGCCAGCCACACTTCAGGAGTTCCCAGGCCCTGCACTTTTGACCAACTGGCTATATTTGGGGATTCCCATGGTCCCAACAAGTACAAAAATTTGTGAGAATTCAGACAACTACTCACGTGCCAAATGTATTATAGTCTTCTTATAAAGGACACAGATCAGAAACAGTCAAATGAAGGCACACCTAGGGCAAGGTCTGAGAAGAAAGTGAGGACACAGAGCCTTCTCTTTATGGAATTTGAGCATGTTACTCTCCCAACACACCAACTACGAAGCTCCACCAAGCCTCATCAGAGTTTTATCAGGGTTTCACTACATAGCCGTGACTAATTAAATCATGGGTCATGTGACTGATCTCAATCCTCAATCCCAGCTCCTACCTTCTCCCCTGAGTTCCAACCGCCTAATCATATGGTTGGGTCGTTCTGGTGACCAGCCCCCATGCTTAAGCTAGGGACCCACCAGGAGTTACTGCATCCATATAACACATACACACCTGTCACTTAGAAAGTTGCAAACGTTTCTCAGTCACAAAGCTCTGTGCCAGGAATTTGGGACAAAGGTTAAGATATAATATTTATTGTACAACACTCAGTATCACTTTAATACTCTAAGTACTAAAATTTATATACACTACAGATTTAAAAGATTTTGGAGGCTGAATTACATTTAATGATTTTATGGAATAAAAAACTTCACAAAGCAAATCACAGCTGAACATCTGGTGCATATCCAACTCACACAAAAGTTAAGGACTGACTTTTACATATCTGAGTCCTATAAAATGGGTCTATCTCCTCTCCATCACTGTACAGTCAAATAACATCTACTAGGTTAAACTCTACAAGTAGTATTTTTGATTTGACAGTGCCTAACACAGGGTGTCCATAAAGTTTGTGAGCAATTTATTATTAATTTTCTATTACTAGTAAATTGCACACTAACTTTATGGAAACCTTGTATATTAGATTCCTAGAGTCCAGCATAAGGAAGTGTTCTTCAGACAATAGTAAATGGGATAAAGAGAAAGTATATAGGTCAAAAGTAAATATAAAAAAATAAAACTTCCGTTTCAACACTATTAAAACACCAAGCAATGAAGCTACAATGATGTCCAGCTGACTATATCCTCAAATCTGCAATACCCTGAAGACATTCATTCACCACACCCAAGTATATTCTCTCACAACTCCAAGTTTTAATAAAATAATGTGGAAAAATTCTCTTCCACCATTTCCCAACTTCAACTGAGGCATTCACTCTGCCACACCCACAAAGGGTCATTACAAAAGGAACACAGTTGGAAACCAGCAAGAGAGGCTCCCCACCTGTCAGCTCTAACAAAGCAGAGAAATACACCAGAGTCAGCAAGCAACCTTGGAGTCTAAGATATTCAAAGAGCTGCCTATGGACTTTGCAAGGACCACTTAAATTAAATGGCCCCCATGCCTCATAGTGTTTGGAATGTTGTAACAAGATTTCATCTACACTTAGCAGTTCACCATGGTCACAATATCACAAATAGTGCCCCCGAATAGCACACTTAAAGAGTACAAAAAGCTGAACTACCTCTATGCTATTATTTGTTCTTAGCTCTAAACAGTTTCTTTAATCTTTAAAAGTTAATTTTTTCCCCTATTTTAAAAAAGCATGAAAATTCCTCATGGTCATCCAGACATCTGAACCATGTCTAGGACAAATTATCTTTTACTCTAAATATAACTCATTTCTTATTTATGGCATTTATGTTTTATAACATAACACTATTATCAGAGAATACAGAACCACTGTTCCAGTATTAGGTGCCTATAAGCCTCTGGTCATAATATTTTCATCAATTGATCATAACCTTGTTTTATGTGTACTTCTTTTTAAAGACATCTTATTTAATGTATAGTAGGACCTCCATGGTTGATCGGGTCCCTACACTGACCAACTCCTTAAGTTGACCTAATTTTCCCAGACCAGACAAGCACCACATGTACGTATCAGTACAATAAGCTTAGTTCCTTACGTTGACCACCTGCATGTTTACCAGTTTGTTACAGCCCCTTAGGTGGTCAACTCACAGAGGTTCTTTTTTTTTTTTTCTAGAAACAGAGTCTCACTTTATCACCCTCGGTAGAGTGCTGTGGTGTCACACAGCTCACAGCAACCTCCAACTCCTGGGCTTAGGCGATTCTCTTACCTCCACCTCCCAAGTAGGTGGTACTACAGGCACCCACCACGATGCTCAGCTATTTTTTTGTTGCAGTTTCTCTGGGGCTGGGTTTGAACCCACTACCCTCAGTATATGGGGCCAGCGCCCTACCCACTGAGCCACAGGCACTGCCCACTCACAGAGGTTCTATTGTTGATTCATTAACATTGATTTCATGGCCAGCAGTACTATAAACTCGTGTTTGAACAAAGTTTGCCTAACACATGTATTTTCCCTTCAAGACAAAAAGCCTTGTACTCAAGAACTCTAGACAGCACTTCTGCACTATACTTGGGGGTCATTTTAGGCAGGGGAATCACCAAAAAACGGCACAAAAATGTAAAAAACACAGCTAAATAGACCAAGAAAGGGATACTTATTTTCAGCAAGAGAGCTGAAACAGGAAGGCAGAGTATCACCTCCCTTGACTTCAGCTAAGGACTTGTGCATTGGAGGGTTCAATTTTTTTAGTGCTCTGGGGATGTCCCCAAATGACGGCAAAAATGCCATGAATATAGATTTTGTGGTTACAAATAAAGTTTGGCAAGTAGGCAAATTTGCAAACACCAAATCTTCAAATAAAAAAGACAAACTGTAGTGTCCACACATGTACCTCAAAAAGCAACTGCCACGGATGTAGACTTGAGTCTTTCCAGTGTCCAGAAAAACAAAAAACACTGACTGTACTAGACTTACTATTATTTTAGATTACAGCTATATCTGGATACAGTTTCAATTTTCAAGTGAGAAATCCCATAGGGTAATAGCTACAGAACACAGTGTATTTTCCTCCACCCACATGAAGACCAAACATCTTTACCCTGTACAATTCCAAGTTACTCATTATCTCCCTTCTTCCATCAATCACCAACTCCCTAAGTTGACAACACACACACACACCAACTTTCAAACAGAGAGACATTTCCTGGATCAGCCTTTTGTGAAGAAAAATACCTGCTTCCTGACATATAAAATATAATTTTCCAAACAGCAATCTTTAAAAGTACTGTTACTTTGTATAGTGACACAGCAGGTGGCAGGCTGCAATGAAACAGGAAATGAGAACAAATGTCTCCCACACACACACCACTTGCAGACCACGGCAGGGAATACACCAGCACACAGTCCCACATCTTTATCATCCAAACAGCCAGTCTCTCCTTTTACTCACCACTTTCCTCTACCACCTGTCTAGCAATTCTTTACATATCAACAGAAGATATTTGCCAAAGATGACATTACAGTGAGAGAATGGAGAACTCCCACTTAAGATTTTATGACCCCACTGAATTCAAGTTAAAAAACAAAAATCCCTGAATTAAAAATTTATCTTTTCCTGGGCGGCGCCTGTGGCTCAGTCAGTAGGGCGCTGGCCCCATATACCAAGGGTGGCGGGTTCAAACCCGGCCCAGGCCAAACTGCAACCAAAAAATAGCCGGCCGTTGTGGTGGGCGCCTGTAGTGCCAGCTACTCGGGAGGCTGAGGCAAGAGAATCGCTTAAGCCCAGGAGTTGGAGGTTGCTGTGAGCTGTGTGAGGCCACGGCACTCTACTGAGGGCCATAAAGTGAGACTCTGTCTCTACAAAAAAAAAAAAAAAAAAAATTATCTTTTCCTTAAACCTCATTAAAAAACAGTATCTCAAGAAAGTTAAACCCTTTTTTTCTAGCTACTTCCAATAAATAAGGTCTTCGTAATGGTCATTTACATACAGCATCTACTCTACCTATAGTTATAAAAATCTAACAGGAGCTTCAATCTCACCACCCTAGAGATCAAAATGTCCAAGTAAATACAAATGATGTATACCCTTGAGACGATGGTCCAGACAGCAAAAGAACACACAGCAATTGCGATCTCCCACAAAACTGGAAGAATCACAGAACAAGGGGGCATCCACAAGGATCCTCATCATCCAATTTCTATACAGGCAGAGTGGTGGCTAGAAAGCCAGGAAAACAGAAGGGGCTTTGCTCTGATCCTCAGAAAGAAGCACTCTTTGGCCCCTGTATGTTTACTTAAAATCATAACTATTTTAAAGTTGAAAGGACTGAGGTCCAAAGATTATAAGATTTGCAAATGTAAATGCTGAATCACAGATTGAACCTTCAGACTGGATATTTACCTCACAAAGGGACTATGGAGGGATGACTTATAGACAATAAAATTACCCAAGTTTTAGAAAATACAAACCTGATCTGAACAAGGGTTCAGAATCTTTCAGTCATTTCCCAGAACACTCTGGACTAACCTCTAACGTATGGCATAAAAGATGTTCATGGCCAAGTCTAAGAACCTCTTAACCTAATCACACACACCCCTACAATCCATCCCATTTATTCACCTGTCCAGTCACTCCATCATTGTTTGAGTAATTATTTACAAAGAGCCTGTGTGCTGGGCACTGTGCCATCCCAAACTGCTTAAAATTACTCAACCAAGCCATTCTCCTTTCAGGCTCAGTGCCTTTGCCCATGCTGTATACCTACAACATTCTCCCCTCTCTCTCTACTTCTACTTCTAGTTCTAGGGGGATCCAGTGGTGGTGGCTGCCTGGAAAAGCATTCTAAAGGTTAGGTAAAGGTTATTCTAAAGGTAAAGTTAGATGCTCTAGGAGGCAGCAACAGACTGGCAGAGACCTGCCATGGGCCACATGGCACTCAACCCTCCCTGAGACTCAGAGTAGCTGGTGCTTCCCCTGACATTATCATACAACTAGGGCTTACCAGACTGTATGCAATATATTTCTAACTCCCACAACAATTTGGATTATACACCTTTGGAAAGAAGCATTCCCTGACATATCCCAGATCTCTCTTCTTGCCCACTCCAAAAGCCAGTGAAACAAAAATATACACCTCCAGTGAACTGGAACCTCCCTGAAGATGACTTGACTTTTACCTTTCCTAAATCTCCCACTGCACAGACACTAAATTACATTTTTAATAATTAGGTTTTACATATCTGTATTACATACACATCTACCACCTATCTTACTTTGAACATGCATTAGCACAACTATGATAATGAAACTCCAGACACAGTCAAGGCTCTTTCGAAAATACAGCAAAAAACATGAGTTAAAATGCATACATGCTGGGCGGTGCCTATGGCTCAAAGGAGTAGGGCGCCGGCCCCCATACCAGAGGAGGTAGGATCAAACCCGGCCCCAGGCCAAAAACTGCAAAAAGAAAAAAATGCATACAGGCCAGTGCATAGAATTCTGGACAATGAGACGAAACCAATTCAGTGAGTTCAGAAGTTGGTGTAATATGCAATATAGCAGGCACAGTACAGTTTGTAGTATGAATGTACATATTAAATTTCAAAATACATAAGCCAGGCAGAATCAAATTATTATTTTTAAAAAAAATTTTTTTGAGGCAGAGTCTCAAGCTGTAGCCCTGGGTAGAGTGCCATGGTGTCACAGCTCACAGCAACCTCGAACTCTTGGGCTTACAAGATCCTCTTGCCTCAGCTTCCCAAATAGCTGGGACTACAGACGCCTGCCACAATGCCTGGCTATTTTTTGTTGCAGTTGTCATTGTTGTTTAGCTGGGCTGGGTTCAAACCCACCAACCTTGGTGTACTTGGCTGGAGCCACAACCACTGTGCTATGGGCACCTAACCAATCTAAAATTTTTTAAACACATAACAGTACAAACTTATCACGAGGTCATTCTCTGTTGTCCCTCTTTTTTGAACTTTCTCCTAAAGTTCAACCAGTAAGTAATAGGTTTCTAATAATTTGAACTTCAAAATTTGTAAGCACAATCCACCACCTGGATGTCATCTCAAATACTCTGGGATCACATGGTTCACTATCATATTCATGGAAAGCAATCCTTGGAAAGGACTTTGTTTTGGGGATTTAAGCAAACTAAGATGTAAAAAGGTTAAAGCTCGAGATCAAGATCACACTATTCTTGAATGACACAGTAGATATTTGAGTCTCTGCCCAACATCCTGTAGAATATGCTTTTTTCTCTCAATGTGCCAAAACTGAAGTCTACTCAGGTTTCTCCTATTACTGAAACTCACTTGTAGAGTCTATACTATAAAATTTGGACAAACTCTGGAAATGCAATTCAAAAACCTTTATACCTGGGTGGTGCCTGTGGCTCAGTGAGTAGGGCACCAGCCCCACATACTGAGGGTGGTGGGTTCGAACTTGGCCCCGCCCAAACTGCAACAAAAAATAGCCAGCTGTTGTGGTGGGCACCTATAGTCTCAACTACTCAGGAGGGTGAGGCAAGAGAATCGCCTAAGTCCAAGAACTGGAGGTTGCTGTGAGCTGTGACGCCATCGCCACAGCACTCTACCGAGGGTGACAAAGTAAGACTGTCTCTAAAAAAAAAAGGAAAAACCTTTATACCTCAAACAGGCATCATCAAAGTAAGAGAAGCACAATATGAGATCATAACTTCCCTGAAACTTTTGCAGTCACGTTAATGGCTTTAGGACGATATTTTCCAATTTCCTTCTTCAAGTGAATCTGTCATTCCAGGTACAGGCAAAAAAACAAAAACCTTAACGGGTATCTGATAAGCCCATTTCTTCTCCAGTATCTCCAACTGGGAAAAGAATGGAACTTCTTCAATCTGATAAGGCTTATGCAAAAAGTCTTTAGCAAAGACATTCAACAGTGAAACATTAAATGCATTCTCTCATTTAAAATCAAGAGCAAGACAAAGAAAGCCCACTCTACCTCCTCATTTAAGACCATACTCACTCACTGCCTTCACTTGAAACCTCAGAAATTCCCTTGCAATGCTCCCCTCCGGGTATATAATCATCTTTCCCGCCCATGGTTAAGTGAGGAAAAAATGGAAAGACCACAGCAAAGCTTAAGTTCCACCCTACACCAAGCTCCTCACCAGTGTGGAAAGTCCCTTCAGTCCCCAGAGACTGAAGCTTCTCAACTAGAAAATGGGATAAATCATCTCGATAACAAAGCATTTATAGAGTTCCTACTAGCTGCCAACAAATAAATGATGGTTTATGTAGATACAATGTTATGAAGAAAAGAGCCACAGTAAATTAACAAGTGAAAAGACTTTGGAAAACAAATGAGTAATAATGCTGTGTGTGTTTTCTTGTACTTACTGACCATTTATGTATCTTCCTTCTATGGTGTATTCAAATTCTGTACCCATTTTTTAATTAAGTTATTTGATCTTTTTATTGTTGAGTTTGTAAGAGTCTTCATATACTCTGGATACTAGACCCTTATCAGATATATGATTTGCAAATATGTTCTTCTAATTTGTAAGCTGTCTTTTCACTTTTTTAAAAGTGTTTTTTGAAGCGTAAGAGTTGTTAACTTTGATAAAGTCTAACTTATCTATTTTTTTCTTCAGTTATTTGTGCTTTAGGTCTTATACCTAAAGACACCACTGCCTGATCCAAGGTAATGATTATTTACCCTTATGTTTTCTTCTAAAAGTTCTATAGTTTTACCTCTCATATTTAGTCTTTGATGCATTCTGAGTTAATTTTTGTGTATGATGTGTCCATCCTCATTCTTTTGCAATTGTCCTAGCACCATTTGCTCAAAAAACTATTCTTTCCCCCACTGAAGAGAATGCTTACTATTCTTACTACAATTACCTCTGACTGTGACCAGGCATTTTTTGATACTGCTGGGCTGGAGGATAGGGATGGGGTGTGGGATATGATGGGAATGCCACCAATGAGGAGAAAAATCATGTTTTAAAGTTACTGGATCACGTAAAAGTTAATCTTCCTTACCAAATCTCTACTCATCCTCAAGAGGCTAAGATGAAATAACTTTTAGAAAGTCTTTTCTAACTTGGCTTATGTGCCTATCCTTTTGGCATACCCAGGGCACTGCACTTACCCAACTGCGTAAGAGTCCTTCATATAGGAACTTGCCCCACTAGACTGACTTCATCAAAGACATATCTTCAGAGCTCCCTGCAGTACTGGCACATAGCTGGCTTTCAGTAAATGTCTATTCAATCAATAAATGAATGATCTAATATTATTTCAGGATCAAGTTTAAGAACTGTGGATGCAAACATTCACTTCCTTCCAACCCTGCTACTTCCTACTGACAGTCGAAGGATAAAAAATACAACTTGGAAAATGCATTTCATGTATTACTATTTCCATGAACACAAATATTCAACAGCATCAGTATTTTGAAACATTATCTTTACTCAGGATAACAACAGTAAGAGCTAACACTGAATGCACGTCATGTGCCAGACACAGCTCTCAATATACTGCAAGTAGCTCTTCATTTAATCCTATAATCGTTGGAAATAGGTATTTATTAATAGCCTCATTTTACATATAAGTGAGAGAAAAACAGGACTTGAACCCAGATGGCTGGACTAAAAAACCCACAAAATCTTTTTCCAGAGCCTATTCTGAGTTTTCTTACTTTTTCCCATTCAAATCAAATCAAGGAAGTAAATACTAATTATGAGCCTATTCTGAATTTTCTTAGTTTTTCCCATTCAAATTAAATCAAGGAAGTAAATACTAATTATGGCTAAATATATTCCAGTTAATTACCAAGGAAAACACTAACAGGTATGTTCTGAATCCTGAAAAACAGTAAAATTTTAAACACTATGTTTTTCTCTATAAAAACTAGTAAACGTGTACTAGTGTAATGCCAAACTATTTTTGCATTTTATGAAAAAGAGACAAAATTAAGAGGTGGTTAACAGAAACTTAGCAGTAGAAAATATCTAATAAAATACAGTGTTCTTATCGATTGAGACTATATAAAGAAACTTAGAAAGTGTATATACTTTGTAATAGGAGCAATACCTGTCAGATATTGTAGAAAATAAACTGAAATCTAATTTTGCCTAAAATACTGAAATTTTCCAATATTCTGCTAAAACTGGGTCAAAATGCACATTGTTAGATGGAAAATACTGAGGTGAGAGGAAAGCCAACACTGTCTCTAACACAGTCGTTCTCAACCTTCCTAATGCCGAGACCCTTTAATACAGGTCCGCATGTTGTGGTGACCCCCAACCATAAAATTATTTTCGTTGCTACTTCATAACTGTAATTTGCTGTTATGAATCCTAAAGTAAATATCTGATATGAGGATTTATTTAGGCGACCCCTGTGAAAGGGTTGTCCGACCCCAAAGGGATCGCAACCCACAGGTGGAGAACCACTGCTCTCACATTCGATAATGTATTAAAAAAAAACAAAAACAGATGGGCGGCACCTGTGGTTCAGTGGGTAGGGCGCCGGCCCCATATACCAAAGGTGGCGGGGTCAAACTCGGCCCTGGCTAAACTGCGACAAAAAAATAGCCGGGCGTCGTGGTAGGCGCCTGGAGTCCCAGCTACTCGGAAGGCTGAGGCAAGAGAATTGCCTGAGCCCAGGAGTTAGAGGTTGCTGTGAGCTGTGACAACACAGCACTCTACCGAGGGCGATAAAGTGAGACTCTGTCTCTAAAAAAAAAACAGACACTGAGGTGATGACAAAGGGTAAAAGTGAAAAGACATCATTAGTTTGTATCTGCTCTTATTCCAACAATATCATACCCTACTATATTGAGCAGTACATGTATGGATAGGTTCAAATACACAGATGAGAAATTATTTTTCTATACTGTTTTTTTTAATTGTAAAAATATTGGCCCATAATCCCTTATCCTCAAATGTAAAATCTAAAAAGCTTTGTAAACCAAGGAGTTTTTGAGTTTTGTGTTTGTTCTTTTAAGTTAGCAAGAAACATTAAAGCAAAACTTGACCTGAATGACAGGGCTATATATTGTCATTACCTCCCTTAGTGCGGATTTTTCTATATGCCACTGTAGAATTAGTCAAACACTACTGGATACATACATGTCACCTTTCTAAAACCTAAAAAGTCATGAATTCTGAAACACATTTTTCCCTGAGAGTGTTAGATATGGAACGGTACACTGGAATAATACCTACTTCATGGAAGAGTCATGGTGAGGATAATGAACATTAAACACTACCACAATGCTTGTACAACAGTAGGTTCTTATTGGAGGCAGTGGCTGCTGCTAACTCTCCTGGACTAATCTGAAGAACATTAATACTCCTAAACCTTTCTGGTTTCGATTTTTTCTTCATTCCCACCTCAATGGATATACTTCTACCCAAATCTCTGCTTATGTACTACAATCGAGTACTAGCTTACTATTTCTTGCCTTTGACTATAATGTCCCAGTTATTACTTCATGTGAAAATAATTAGGTTCACATTCAAATTCATTTAAACATCTGAGAGTAGGCTAACTATATTTAGGGTCATTCTTCACTCTCACACACAGCAAAAACCCCAAATACAAAATGGACAACCCATTAAAATGTAACATCATCTTAGGCAATAAGGCTGTAACAAAGGTTTAAAAAAAAAAGTCCATTTTCAATTCACTAGAAATTCAGTATTACCAGATACTTTTCATCCAGCCCTTAAGCCTGTTACCAGGAAACAGGCCTTAAGCTCTCTCCCATTCTGCTAAGGAAAGCTCAGGTTAATAGATTCCAATCCACTTATTTTCTATGAGATTTATCAGAAGCGACAGCTATAAATGGGTAAGCCTCTTTTTGCCATTCATTTTATCATGGCAGCACATATGTGATATACCCCAATAATGGATTTTTCCAAAGTCCTCTCCATTATCATGATATTTCCCAATGCCATGAATATTAAGGTCAATATTGACAAGCTACAGAACAGTCACTAGGAAACTACTACAACAAAGAAATGCACAAAATCAACTGCAGCCGTGTGGTTAACTCTAGGAGGCACACCATTAATTTTATTTGTGTTAAAATAAGTGCCTTAAAAATGCACTGATGAAAAAAGAGAATTCTAAATCAAACTGGAAAATTTTACAGATCAAAGGTTATTTTTTTCTTTCTGAGCAAAATTCCACAGCTAATCCGGAAGTCATCAATAATTAGACAAGGTCTCAGGTGTAAAATTTGTAAGAATATAACTTGCTTTATAGCTTTTCTAGGAAACATTATTCCATTTCAACAAATGCTGGTATCAAAACAAGAAATTAAATTTGTGACCCACTCTATAATCCATGACCTCAGAAAAATTATATATCAATGACTAAAACACAATAAACCACACTTACTGTCCCAAGCTCTGTAGCAGATGTTTTTCAGGTTACCCCAGTTAACCTTCACACAATCCTCTGAGGTCATAATGTCATTTATTTCAGTTAATTAATCTATTATTCTTTTAAAAAAATGAAATTGAGATGTTAGGTTTCGATTCCATTTTTTCCCACAAACAACACCAGGCATACTCAATAGTAAGGACACTTTTATGTAAGACTATAGTGTAAAAGACATAAAAGGAAATAAAAACTTTAAAATGCAATATGAATCTAAGTCTAGGCCGGGTGTAGTGGCTCACACTTGTAATCCAAGCACTCTGAGAAGCTAAGGCAGGAGGATCTCTTAAAGCCAGGAGTTTGAAACCAGCCTGAACAAGAGTGAGATCCTATCTCCAAAAATAGCCAGGTGTTGTGGTGGGTGCCTGTAGTCTCAGCTACTCGGAGGCCAAGGCAGGAGGATCTCTTGAGCCCAGGAGTTTGAGGTTGCAAGGAGCTATGATTATGCCACTGCACTCTACCCCAGGGCAAAAGAGCAAGACTCTATCTACAAAAAACTGAAATAAAATAAAAAAATAAAACCTGAGTCTATAATAATAATCACTATGATAAATTATCATGTATTGAATGCCACTATATGCCAATCACTACAGTGGGATTTTCATAAGCATTCTGTCATTTAATTATCAAAATAGACTGAGGAAATAAAACCAAATTTTATAAATATAGAAATTAAGACTCAAGTTTAAGAAACTTCACCAAAGTCACACAAATTATAAATGGCAATCTGGGATTTATTTGACATCAAAACACCCAGGTCCAAATCCTTGGCTCTTTCAATACCATATGCCTAAGTAAATAAGTACTTTTCATTCTTCTCAGAGCTCAGGGCTTACAAAGACATACACTGAACCAAATTTAGAGAATGAGTCTTACTTTTGTCACCCTCAGCAGACTGCCATGGTGTCATAGTTCAGAGCAACCTTGAACTCTTGGGCTCAAGCAATCCTCCTGCCTCAGCCTCCTAAGTAGCTGGGACTATAGGCACCTGCCACAACACCCAGCTATTTTTAGAGACAGGGGTCTTACTCTTGTTCAGGCTGATCTAGAACTCCTCAGCTCAAGCAATCTACCCACCTTGGCCTCCCAGAGTGCTAAGATTACCACCATGCCCGGCAAAAAATATTTTTAATGTATAAAAAATTATAACGTATATATTGTGACAGTTAATTTTAAGCTATGGTATCATCAAACACCAGTATAGTCACTGCTGGTAAAAGTATTTTTAGATGTGATTAATATTTAAATGAGCAGTATCTGAGAAAAGCAGATCCAAAATGGGTAGGCCTCATACAATCAGCCAAAGACCTCAAGAGCAAAGACCAACATTCTGGAAGAAGGATATCTGCCTCCACACTATATAACAGAAATTCTAGCTGACTTTCCAGCTTTTGAGAAAAAAAAAATTTTTTTTTTGATTCCTAGCTGGGGCTACTGCCTATGTGAAGTTCACACATTCTCCTCAAGACGATGTGGGTTTTGTCTGGGTAATGTGGTTTCCCCCCACATCTCAAAGATGTGCATCTTAGGTTAACTGGCACATCTAAATGGTCCCAGTTTGGCTGAGTCTTGGTGTGTGTCTGAGTGTGCCATGTCATGGAATGATGTTCCGTCCAGCACAGTTTTCTGTACTGGGCTGCCATGACAGACTCTGGCTACCCACCACTCTCAGATACAACAAGTGGGTTAAAAAAATGAATGAATATGAATTACTATAAAGTAAAAATTCACAACTTATATAACCAACAAACGATGACAAGAAACAATGCAGTATGAAAGCACTCGGCCACAGTTTCTTTTTGGACTATGTGGTGACAGGAGGTGCTTCTTACAATTTTCACTTTGCAAACATTTATTCCTAGATTTAACCCGCAACCACTATGACCACCATCACTCGCTGGTTCACCAAATATTGGGTAATTATCTTGTTTTTATTAATCTTTCTTAAATGTATATATGCTTACATTTATTTCATTTTTAATATCAGAAGTATTTGTGTCTTGATTTCAAAATGTGGTGATGTTTTTCTAACCAGACATATGTTGTGGAACTTAACTCTTGTTTATTTCAATTAGCCTATGGAGAAATTTGTTTCTTTATGTCATTCTGCTTAAAGTCAAACTTTCTAAGAATCAACTTACAACAAACAGTAACTGGAGTCTTACTATACTTAACAATGTGTTAAATCACCTATACTACTAAGAACAATAACATGCGGTGCAGGTTTGGAGTCTAGAAGCAAAGGGTTATACCATATAATCTAGGCATATAGTAGGCTACACCATCAAAGTACATGTAAGTACATGCTATGATGTTCACATGACAGGACTAATCACACATTTCTTAAAGTGTATCCCCATTATTAACCAATTCATGACTACACATACATATATAAGAGCACGTACTAGTACTATCTTGTGTGCCATGCTCAAACACCAGGGTACACCTGCCTCCCTGGTGCCTGCACCTGCCAGGTCTACGATTCAATTCTGCAATAATAAAGTTTATCCACTTTGATTCATAATAACTTAATAAAAATTTCAAATTTCAAGTCTTACTTTTATACTTAAAACCTGACAATAAAAATTTAAGTACTGTGTTATTCAAAGTAAATTACCATATCACAGAATAAGATTGGTGAGAGGCAGACATGTCCAAAGAAAGAAAAAAATTGCACTAAGTATGACAGATGAGCAAACTATTACAAAAATAAAACGAGTAGCCTTCTGTCATCACACCACCTAGGGAAGATTCTAAGCAAAACCATCATTGTAATTGATGTGTTCATTCAATGTGTGAACTTGACTAAACTCTTCATAACGATTCAAGTGAATTGATGAAATAGATGTGCCTCTATCTTGCTTGTTTGTCTGTTTCTGCAGAAAAAAATATAAAGATTTATAAGACATTACAGTATACTGTTTAAAGTAAAGTATGGAAGGGGCATGACCCTTAAGGAAGCAATTACTGACATGTGTTCTAGTAGTCAATGATAAATATCAGATGGCAGCATCTTCCAAATAGTAACAGCCAATGCCATTTCTAAGCCATCAATTTCACTAAGTCATCTTTGAAGTACCCATTTTCCACGGTCTCTGCAGCAATACATTCTAATTTCAACTCGTTTTTCATATTAAAGTTTGCTATTTGCTCTGCAGCCATGTGTTGATTTGAATATTTCTAATGAGGTTATAATCACTTTGGTTGATAAATTCCATTATTCAGCTCTGAAATAAAACATGAATTGACCTATCTTGCTGAACTAACTATGTTAAAGAAAAGAAAGAAGAATTTGCTTAGACTCACCATGCAAAACAAAATAAATTTGACTATTCTGAAACTGTAAGTGAAAGCTGAGGCTTTTGACTTTTTTTTTTTTTTTGCAGTTTTTGGCCGGGCCGGGTTTGAATCCGCCACCTCCAGCATATGGGGCCAGCGCCCTACTCCTTTGAGCTACAGGCGCCGCCCTAGGCTTTTGATTTTTTTTTTAAGTAACCATGAACATCTTAAAATGTTACAGAGCACATTCAAAAACTGTTATCTGCCACATAATGAATATCGAAATTGGAATTGGATTAACTTCCTGCCTACCCCCTAAAATGTACTTAACTGATAATTAATGTGAATGTTACTAGATATAATTAGTAATGCAACTTTAAAACAAAATTTACAACTAATTATCTTTCAAATTTTTTGGATCCATGTAATTAAACACTGCCTGAAACTGCAAGACAAACTATTAAAAAAGCTATTAAAGACCCACACTGTAATTTCTAGCATGTTATGACAAGAATAAATAATACTGATGCAGAATAGCTGGGTATTGTGGTGGGCACCTGTAGTCCCAGCTACTTGGGAGGCTGAGGCAACAGAATCGCTTAATCCCAAGAGTTTGAGGTTGCTGTGAGCTGTGAAGCCAAGGCACTCTGCCAAAGGCAACATAGTGAGACTCTGTCTCCAAAAACAAACAAACAAACAAACAAAAAAAAAAAAAATGATGCAGAACAAAGAGCTACTAGAACTTTCATATCTATATGATTTTGAACTCTTTTATTATATTGCAAATGAGATATATAGAAATAAGGCCAGGCATAGTGGCACACACCTATAATCCCAGCATTTTGGGAGGCCAACATAGCAGGATCATTTGAACCCAGGAAACTGAAAGCAGCCTGGGTAACAAAGTGAGACTTCAACTCTAAAAAAAAAAGTATGTATTAAAAAATTGGCAAAGCATAGTAGGGTATGCCTATAGTCCTAGCTACTTGAGAGGCTAAGCCAGGAGAATAGCTTGAGACCAAGATAGTGTATTACGATCATATCACTATACTCCAGCCTGGGCAAAAGAGTGAAACCTTATCTCAAAAAAATAAATAAAATAAAATGGCTGGGTATTGTGGCTCATACCTATAATCTTAGCACTCTGGGAGGCCAAGAGGGAGGGGTGGATTGCCTGAGCTCATAGGTTCGAGACTAGCAGGAGCAAAAGCGTCTTGAGACCTCACCTATAAAAACAGCTGGGCACTGTGGTGGATACCTATAGTCCCAGCTATTCAGAAGGCTGAGAAAAAAGGATCACTGAGCCCGAATTTGAGGTTGCTGTGAGCTATGATGCCACAGCACTCTACTGGGGGGACAAAGTGAGACTGTCTCAAAAAATAAAAAATAAGTAAAATAAAACGAGAAATAAGTTATAAGATGAAACCAATGAAAGACTGAAACATAACTCTCAACCTGAAATTTAGTATAGCAAATACAATAAATTTAACCAAACACTATTCTTACCTCTTTGATTCTTGGGAGTCCAATTTCATTAAATAAAGGATTCTGTTACTAAGAAAGCTTGAGAACTGCCATATGCAAATATACAGAATCAACTGGTATCATAGTCAGAAAAAAAACATGGGTTTCCTTCTCTGCCACTTCCCAATTATGCAGTGAAACAAATTAACTGCCCAAAGACTTAATTTCCTTAATAAAGTAGATTCTTAATATTTACTTTTTCAGTGTTACAAACCATCAATATAAATGATGTCTGTGAAGCCCAAGACTGGGAAAACATAGGCACTCACTAATGCCATCCAACCACTAGACTTTCCTTCCATGGTCTACGTATATTTACCTCAATATTACATGAAAAGGACAGAAATTATCAATTAGACCATTTATCTCTCATGTACAAAATCACAGAGCAAAACTGGTTTCTGATTAGAATTCTTTTTGATACCTTTTATAATCCATTAAAATAAGATCTTCTAGGAATATCTCAAAGAAACACAAACCTTAAAAAGATACAGATGCTAAAAACAGAGAAAAATAATAAAGATGCTGTTTTCCAGTAAGAACTGTCAACAACAACCATAACAAAATGTCAGGAAGCCATGCTATAATAAGACTATAGGAACATCTTGTAAATGCCAAGAGAACTGACAAATTATTTCCCAAATTTCCTTCTGGGCTCATAGCCCAACAAAGATGACTCTGGGGTGGTTGGGGGAACACCATCAACAAAAAAATCTGAACACAAAAATTATTATAGAAAGAACTTCTGTTCCTCTGAAAAATCAGAGTAGAAAGTTTAGAAATTAGACACAATATCAAAAGATTCAAATGGAAAGGGCTTTACTTTTCTTTTTTTTTTTTGAGACACAGTCTCACTATGTCACCTTTGGTAGAGTGCCATAGCATCACAGCTCACAGCAACCTCAAACTCTTGGGCTTAAGCAACTCTCTTGCACCCGGCTATTTTTTTTTTGTTGTTGTTGTTGTAGTTGTCATTGCTGTTTAGTTGGCCTAGGCCAGGTTTGAACCTGCCAGCCTTGGGGTGCATGCAGCTGGCACCGTAAACACTGTACTATGGGTGCAGAGCCAGAAAGGACTTTACTTTTGAAGGGAGGAGGGGTTGGGGAACTATGGCACATCAAAATGTGAGAAATCTAAAACTGAACTACTTTGCCAGAGTTTTGTGGTTTGTTGTTTGAAATGTCTCTCCTCTTGCCTTTCTGATGGCTATCACTCTAGTCCCAGCCCTCATTAACTCACATCTGAACTGCTACAATAACTTAACCCAGTAATCTAGGATCCAAACTTTTCCTCATTCCAAACCATGCAGCCACTAGCCTAACGATCTTACAACTCTGCTATCTAACCGTGTTGTCTCTCTGACAAAAACACTAACATGGCTCCCTTTCTTAACACATGTCAATTCTTCTGCTTCATATTCAACACTTTCCACAAAGTGATCTTATCCTCCTACTTTGAGTTATATAAACCTATTTCTCAGCAAAAATCCTTCTTTCCAGTTAAACTGTCTCATTCTTCCCATCGAAATAACACTAATTTTGCACCCTTATTTTTGCTTATGCTGCTGCATCAATTTAGGGTAACTTCTAGATTTCTGCTTTGCACCCATTCACTCAGTCATACAAGCATCTAGTAAGCACCTACTATGTGCCTGCCACCACGCTAGTGCTAGAAATACAAAGATGACTAAGACCTAGTTCTTGTCCCCAGGGAATGTAATTACATGAGTCAGACACATAAACAAATTGTTAGGACACAGTTTAGTAACTGCTGTGATCTTGTGTACAGGGAACTATGGAAACACAGTAAGAGTATGAGTCACCAGAAGAGAAGCAACCGGGAGAACCTAGTCCAGGAGACTTCACAGAAGAAATGGGATTTGAACTGAGTCTTGAAGGATGACTAAGGAGGCAGGAGGTGTGCAGGTCAGAGTAAAGGTAGCAACTGCTATTGAAAATGAAAACACATACCAGAACTACAAGAGATTCAGAATAACTGGAGTATAAGAAGAAAGCCAGGAGGGTACACTCACAAAGGCTTAAACTTCTGGATACGTGATCAAGAGCCAAGGATGATTTTCAAGCAAAACAGCAACATGATCAGAGACGAGCTCTTTAAAGGCTTGCTCTGAGAGACTTCAAAATCAAGAGCCCTCCCTACTTTCACAATGTTCACACTTCCCTCCTTGCTCCTCTCCCCACTTCAGGTACCCGACAATAACACCTGCTGTCATGGAACACTGGCTACGTCCCTCATACTGTGCCTAACACTTCAGACACGTTATCCCATTTAATCCTTACATCTCTAAGATAAAGGAACTTATAGTCAGAGAAATTACCTTGCTATTATGTCACACAATTTGTAAGTGGTAGATGGCATTCAAGTATCCCTCCCAATATGTCACACATCATCCTACCTGCACTGCACTCTCCCTGTCCTCTCCTTGCTCCACATCTGCGTCCTCTCTATTTTACCTATCTTGTAAATTGCTACAGGACACTGTTCTTTACCCAGGGCTGCCACAGATTAGTTTGTTGACTTACACTCAGGAAGTGAGTTGCCTTGGCTAATGTCCTTAAAATGAAATGAAGAAATTAAACCAAGTGATCTATCAAATCACTTTCACTATCCCCTGCCACACGCTCAGGGTTATTAACACAAACCACAAATGCTGGTATAAAACAGGACAAGTGGGCTGATTTAGTCAGGAATGCTATGTTCTACTCTAATGTAGAGCACGTCCCTCAACATTTATTCAGAACATCTCTCAAACCAGAAAGCCGAACCTGAATTAATAACTTCATCCACAATGAAGCGTTCCCAGAGATAGTTATCTCTGAGGTTTCCTATTCTGCTAACACAGCCTCCTCTAGGCAAGGATGCTCTGCTGGTAAAGACCTGAATTTAAGGCCACCTCACTACCAGACGATTCTAAGAAAACATACAAGGCAAGTAGCAGGCTGCCGAAGACACAACGAAAGCAACTCCCTATGTTAAATGGTCAAGCAAACTGAGACACGTAACAAAAATAGATCCTGTCATATTATAGCTATCTTCCAAGAAAATCTTTTCTGAGATTTTATTATGAGGGAGAAAATTTTACATGAACAGCCCTGGGCTCCTAGATTGCAGTTGATGGTCTTTTCCTTTAAATACGTAGGTGGCTTTTTGTGAGTTTTTTTTTTTTTTTTCTTCCCCATAAATCACCTTCTCTCACACTCCAGAGACCCAAATAGGTAGGCAAAAATCTTTTCTGGAAGGTATTTAGAACACCCACAACCACAGACATAAGAAATACTTCAAGTCAACATAAACAGTCTTAGGAGATAATTTGGCTAACAAGAAACATGAGTATAGACAAAATATTTACATATTGAGACATAAGATATTCCAGAAAAATGAGAAAAATGTATAAGAACTAGAAATCTTAAACCCAAAATCCTTTAAAATGTGTTTTCTTTCTTTCTTTCTTTTTTTTGAGACAGAGTCTCACTTTATCACCCTCGGTCGGTAGAGTGCTGTGACATCACAGCTCACACCAACCTTGAACTCCTGGGCTTAAGTGATTCTCCTGGCCTCAGCATCCCAACTAGCTGGGACTACAGGCGCCACCACAACACCCGGCTATTTTTTTGTTGTTGCAGTTTAGCCAGAGCTGAGTTCAAACCCACCACCCTCGGTATATGGGACCGGCATCCTACCCACTGAGCCACAGGTGCCGCCCTAAGATGTGTTTTCTAATGATACATTCACCCACCAGACTCCCAAATCACAAAATCCATCATTCTTCACTTCAACGAGTATTTTCTGGAGATCGGAAACAATATGGATTTCTATTATCAAATAACTGCAGAGAAGAAACAAGATTAGATTTAAATAGACACTGCCAAGCAAATTAAAATCACCATAAAGGAGGTTATCACAAAAAGCAATGTATTCATTTCAAGAAGCAGACAGACGTAAAGATGTACTAAACTGAAAAGTCTTGTGAAAATCAGTCACCCTCAATAATCCCTATGCTATAGGCATGAAACACAACAATTGGCCAAAAAACATACAGCTACTAAACTATGCAATCAGCAGGCAGGAGATAAAATCCTTGAATTGTCTCAAGTACACTAACAACAATTTACTACATTTAGAACAGAAATGAAGCAACCAATAGAGATGGACTTTTGGAAAACTACATCACAGACAAAAAATAAATACTCTTCTATGTTAAAAGATAGAGGATGAGAGAGAGCCTCTTTTTAGAAGGGTCAAATATACGCAATGACATAAACTGACGGTTTATTTTTAGAAAGAGCTAAAGTGCACTATTATTTGCCAAACAAGAGAAAATCTTTCTAGAGAGGACTTTCAATTATGATTCAGTTACTTATGTGTTGAATGGCACATAAAAAACATGTTTAGGACACACAACATTTACATAAAAAGAAAAAAAAAGCCTTCAAACGAGTTTAAATGAGGGTAATACGTATGTTTAACTTTCCAAGCCTGGAAGTTTAGCTACAGTTTGACAGCTGTTAAAATTTTAAAATAAATTTCTGTTTTGTTTGGGATAGTTTGGGAAATTGCCAAGAGACAGAAACCTAGGCAAACTAGAGACTGGCCTGCATCATGAAATCTGTTTACCCATCAAAGATGCCTAAGGGAGTGGTAAGGAATGAGGGATGACCAAATAAAGACTCTGGGCAAATCAAGAAAGCTATGAGATGGACACCACTATGGCTCTGAAATATTAAATAAAGATACCTGCCCCTACCAAATACCTTTTCTGGGAGAGGCTAAGGGAGAGAAGGAGGTGAGAGCACCAATCTGTCTCTTCTCAGTTCTTAAGGCGGGGAGGGGAATACTTTACAAACAGTAAGACTCGGTCCTTACTGAGTTTCTGGAATGTATGGTTATTAATTCTCATGTTGTAATTTTTAAATAAAATAGAATTATTCACATATTATAGCTACCAACTAAAGTAAAATAAGTATGGCGCTTCAGAGCAGTACGCAAACTCATAAGCAGCTTTCTGTCCTATTAGGTACAATCTGCATATATAATCTCCTATCTGGGGTTTTCTGGTGTTTGTTTTATAGGCCCCAAAACTGACAGAGCACACAGAGTAGTGGAGAAAGCACAAGTCTAAAAGTGGAAACCTGATCACAGGCAATCACTAGTCTCTCTGGACCTCAGTTAGCACATTTGTAAAATGAGGCTGTTTGGTTAAACTACTTCTGAGTTTTCTGGTTAAGTGTAAAAATAAGTGTCACTGGAGAAATTTAGGAAGGAGGGCAAGATCAATGAGGGGTGAGGGAGTGTGTGAAGAAGTCTTCAAGGATAAGGAGGGCTCAAGGTAGGCCTTGAAAGACAGTGGGACTAGTCCAGTGGATAATAAATACACCAGACTGCTGTGGCCATACAAAGAAGAAATGGAGATTGAAAGAGGGAGAAGCCCATACATGGTGAACCTTAAGTGTGAGAGAAAAGGAAAAGGATGCAGAGGGAGGACAGACCACAGGTAGATGCTGCACTGACCACTCTGTGTTCACTATTTTACTTAATGCTTACAAACCCAAAAGGGAAGCACTATGGTTCACTCTGAGGAAATGAAGGAACTTTATATCCATGGAGACCTGTCACATGGCAGCAAGCATCAGAAGCAAGGCTGGCCTCTTGCTGAGGGTGACTTAGCCTCTTTAAGCCTCAGTTTTCTCATTTATAAAAATGGAGTAATGGCACCTACTTTGTAAGACTGATGTAGGGATTAAGTGAAATAAACGCATTAATAATGTTTATGTGTTTAAGAATACAGCCAAATCAAGGCCTGGCATGGTGGCTCATACCTGTAATCCTAGCAGTCTGGGAGTACTAGATGTAAGGATCACTTGAGCTCAGGTCTGGAGTTTGAGACCAGCAGGAACAAGCTTGAGACTAGCCTGAGTAAGGGTGAGACCCCGTTCCTACTAAAAATAGAAAAGCTGGGTATTGTGGTGGGCACCAAGCTACTTGGGAGGCTGAGGCAGGAGGATAGCTTATACCCAGGAGTCTGAGGTTGCTATGACCTAGGCTGGTGCCATGGCACCCTAGCTTGGGCAACAGAGTTAAGACTTTGTCTCAAAATATATAGATACTAGATATAGATACATAGCTTCAGATCTGAATCAATCCCTAGTAAATGATTAAAAACATACCACTGGGCAGCACCTGTGGCTCAGTGGGTAGGGTGCCGGCCCTATATACTGAGGGTGGCAGGTTCAAACACGGCCCCAGACAAACTGCAATCAAAAAAATGGCTGGGCGCTGTGGCAGGTGCCTATAGTCCCAGCTACTCGGGAGGCTGAGGTAAGAGAATCGCCTTAGCCCAGGAGTTGGAGGTTGCTGTGAGCTGTGTGACGCCATGGCACTCTACCAAGGGCAATAAAGTGAGACTCTTGTCTCTATAAAAAAAAATATATATATATACACATATATATATATATGTATATATATATACATACACATACACCACTACATTTCAAAATGATAAGGAAAGGACTGTAAGGTTTTCACTAATTGAAGGAATAAAGCAGAAGGGAAGACAGCAAAGTGGGCCACAAAGAACAAGAGATCTTGATGAGTCACTCACCTCCTGGACTGCTCCTTATCCACAGAAGAGGGGGTAAAGTGGAGAAAATCTCTAAGGCAGCTGTGTCTAGGAGTCTATGAGAAATCAGTGGCTTACATTTTACTCAGAACCAAACATTCTACATTTGAGTTTTGTACTCTCAGAGCCAGTTTTGGTATCTAATGTAAAATAAACACTAAATAAATAAAATGTTCAATGTCTTTCAACTAAGTAAACTTTAAGCTAAGAGAAATTTCAGCATAACATTACTTACTTGCAATATATAAGGGAGGCTAATCTTGAACTCCTAAGTAACCACTCCATTAAAATATCAAAACATCTCATTTACCCCTGGTTCATTCCGAATATAATCCTAGAATATCAGAATCTGGTGGTATAGCACTGCCGTGGTAGGCAAAACTGTGAATTGAGAGAGTATTCTGTTAAATACCAGTGATGATGCTCAGAAAATAAAAAGCAACATTTGAGCAAAGACTATAGATCCCACCTACCTTACATTTCTTCCCAATAAAAAAATCTACCTATATGGAAATTTTGAATTATAGATAAAATGTATATAGAATTATACATAAAATGTGAATGTTCTGATCAGATTCATCCAATGGTGCAGTCTTTAAGAACACTAATTCTCTCTGAAGAGCTGATTGGCCTCAGACTCAGATGAAGAGCTGATTAGCCTCAGACTCAGACCATAACCATTCAAACATCTATTATACAATTCAGTATTTTTCAAATAATTCATTAGTTTGAAAAAAAAATAGATGGAGAGCAGCATTTAAAGAATCAGAATTAACAGAAAATAACAGAATATAATACATGAAACAATGGTTAGCCTCGTTTTGAGAAACTTGTTTCAGTATATACATTGACTAGGTAACAACATAAAATACATTTCTTATACTGGGCTTCATCAAAAATACCTGGGAAAAACAGACCTTGCCCTTAAAAAGAACAAGGAAAGCAAGGTTTTTCTTGTTGTTTTTGTTTTGCAAGGAAAGCAAGTTTTTCTTTTTCTTCTTTTTTTTTTTTAATAAGGAAAGCAAGGTTTTCAGCAAACTTTTCAAGTTTTTACATTCAAACAAAACCCTAATAAGAGATTTGATTTACAGCATTCTTGTCCCATAAATTCAAACAAAGAAATTCAGAAATGACTGATCTTTCCCTCCTTAGATAAGAAACTGAATAAGAGAGCTCCAGCCAACACTAAGAAGAAAAGAGTAATCATGGTGTGAGTCTCTTGCCTCACATACACCTGTGTTTGCACTGGGGCACCCACAGGTCAAGACAAAAATTCCTGATGCTCCCAGTCTCTACGCCTATCACCCCTGGAAAACATTGGTGTAGCTTTTTTCAGTAAGGGTGAAGAAAATAGAAATATAGAAAAGGTTTTCTACTCAAACCAAATAATTCAGTGAACACTCTCAAGTATTATGAATGAATAAGACCTCTGTCCTCAAGCTGCTTCTAATTTACTAAGGAATATAAGACACACACACCCCAAAAGCCAAGCAGGCTGTGCTTAAGGTGAGGGAGAGAGAGAAGCATGAGAAGGAAGACTAAAGAAATAAAAAATTAAGAGAAAGACAGCAACTGAAATTAGCCTTTTAGTATGAAGAGATTATCAGTTAGCAAAGTTTGGGAGAACAGGATGACAAGTGGAAAGGATGGTATCTCTGAAGGACAGAACAGTAAGGAAAGGGGATGAAAATGATAGAAAAACAGATAGCTAGCTAGTTAAAAACAGCCAGGAGAACAGGGGTTGAGTCTATGGTTACCCAGTACCAGCAATGCAGAGCACCTTGGGGGCTATGTATTTTCTTTGGCAGGTAATAAAATATATATATATATTTTAAATCAGAGAGAATAGCAGGAATTTATGGATACCAAAAATCTGAACATGGCTTGTTTTCTGACGGTTACCAGCATTTATGGCTTTTTCTCGATATTACCTTGAAGATGGGTCCCTGCACCTGTCTCCCATTCAGTAGACACATAAGAATATGGACTAGAAGAGTCTGCTCTCTGAAACACAAGATCCCTATGGTAGTGACTTGGTTTGAAACTTCTGCCAAGCTTCAGTTCTTACTTAAAAATGCATAGCCTCGGGATGACTTCTGGCTTCTCTCCTACTGCTCTCTATAAAACCAAAGACAAGTGCAACTTCTGCTAGGCATCCACAGGGTTCTTTTAAATAATCGTTCTAGGAAGGAATAAAGACTGATTCTCCTTGGGAATAAACAGCTTAGGCTCCCCAACTTAATAAACGCAGAGACTCAGTAAGTGTTCCAATTATCTACTGCTACACAAGCTACTCCCAAGCTCACTGGCTTAAAATAACTACTATGATTTTGACAGTCAGAAATTTGGGGAGAGCTCAGCTGAGTAATTTTTTTCAATTTACATGGTACTGACTTCACTTGTTGGTATTCAGCTGGTGGCTCAGCTAGTCATACCTGGTGCTTTGATGGGATGGATGAAAGGCTGGACACAGCTGGAAATACTACTAGAGTACCTCTGTCCAGGTCCTCTCAAGCATGGCAATCTCAGAGTAGCTAGATTTCTACACGGCAATTCAGGCTCCCAAAGACCAAAGCAGCAATGAGGTATATAGCACTTTTTCTAGGGTGAGTTCTCAAGCTTAATTGTCTGACTTTGTACATATCCTCTCTACAATTTGGAGTGATTCAGGTGCCACCAAGAAAATATCAAGAGGATACTTACTCCTGAGACGTAAGAGTACTGTATATAAGAAATACAGAGATTTAGTAAGGAAACGTGGAGAACTTGCTCTATAATTAGTTTTATTGGGGATGGCGAGTAGACTTAAAAATACCAGCAAACAATGATGGAGACACAAAGAAATTTAAGATATAATCCCTGTCTACCATATCTCCAGTGGGAGAGACAGTATATATACACCAAGAAGCTAATACAAGGTAACACCTGGTTAGATTCTGAATTGGAGAAGTGATAACTAGTATTTCCTGTGTACAACAGAGCAGAGGGGAGACAGCAAAAAGGCAGGAGCCTATTTCAAGAACTACACATGCCAGGATGAGGTGCTATAAGGCAAGGATCCCCAACCGAACAGACTCATACCTCCTTCTATAATAAATATTTTGTAATACCTCCCATTTACCACCCCAGAATGAAACTCATAAATTACATATTTCACAACATGTGTAACTTCCATGAGGGGTATATGTGTACCAAAAATTAAAAGGAAACACAGGCATTTCAATTGGTAATGACCTAAGAGTTTACTACAACAGAAGGCATAACAAAGCCATCAGATGCTTGTATCTACATGCTTACAACATGTTAATATGTTTAAAAACAGCATTAGAAACCATTCCATACAAGGCATACAGGAATATGAAAGGACAAATGTATGCCTGGGTGGATAAAGCAAAAAAATCAGTGTTAGAAAAGTAATAACAGCCAGCCTTAGTGGCTCACGCCTGTAATCCTAGCACTCTCGGAGGCTAAGATGGGTGAACTGCCTGAGCTCACAAGTTCAAGACCAGCCTGAGCAAGAATGAGACCCCATCTTTAAAAAAAAAAAAAAAAAACTAGCCAGGTGTTGTGGTGGGCTCCTGTAGTCCCAGCTAGTTGGGAGGCTGAGACAAAAGGATCACTTCAACCCAGGAGTTGGAGGTTGCTGTGAGCTGTCACACCATGGCACTCTACTTAGAGCAACATATTGTTACTCTGTCTCAAAAAAAAAAAAAGTAGTAACAGACCAGACTTACCTGTATGCTTTAAGATAAAGAGAAGTATCACTTCAACTGAGTAGGTATAACATGTCAGGACAAATCACAGACCATCAAAGTGCAGAACAGGAGGCACAATGAGGTATCTCTGCCAGCTTTACTGGAATGTCTCCTTGTAAAGTGTTTACTTACTCTTAATGGTTTCACTGCTCCATAAGAAAAAACAGGATAGACATATCAGATAGACATATCATGTTTAGGAAAAGGTGTGAAATTTCAAAATATAACTGAGTATTAATCAACACTTTCCTTTATGTTTGTTTGATACTGTAGGCCAGGCATAGTGGCTCATGTCTGTAATCCTAGCACTTTGAGAAGCCAAGGCAGGAGGATCACTTGAACCCAAGAGTATGAGGTTGCAATGACCTATGATGGCACCACTGCACTCTAGCCTGGGTGACAGAGATGCTGTCTCAAAAAAAAAAAACTTACAAAAAAAGGGGACTAAATATACAAATTCATAAATAGATTTACTCCTATTGCTAGAAAAACAGACTGATTTACATGTATGTTATATGGGCAATTGGAATACTAGGAAAGACACTGTTGGCAGAGATGTGGCTTTTCTAATTAGTGAACCAACTCTTGGCAAGGTAAAAAAATATTTATTTTACACGGTGATTGTATTCATGGAAAATTATGTACAATAACGTTAAGCAAGAAAATTTTGCTTACAGGTAAAGACAAAGTTATATTCTAGGCGCAGATATTTATAATCAGGTTTTTAATAGCACAAATGTCCCACTAGAACTCCAAAAGTTGGGCAGGATTTTGGACAGCTCTTTGTTGTATAAGAATGCTTCCACCTCCCCCTTAGGGTCATTAAATGCCCCTAAGGGGACAGTACCACACTCATTTGAGAACCATTTCTGTAGAGTTTAGAGATAAATGACACACGGAGCCTATCTATCCCCAAAACTTAAGGCTCATATATATCCTATTTTACACTGTGTAAGGCATTTCAACTAAGTCCAAAGACATAGCAGTCTTTGTTACAAGTCTTTTAAATTTAATACCTTCTCAGATCATAAATACGATTTCAAAGTGTGTTAAACAGTTTTAAAGAGAAGCAGAAAAAGTACATGACCCACAGAAATGATATAAAAGCTATAAAGACCAGCCTAAACCAATCCAGGAGCTTGAGGAAGTTATCAAACTGTAATCAAGAGTAACTTAGTTAAGAAAACCAAAACAAAACCCAGGTCCCCCTATCAATGCTTCCTGGAGTGGCTACTGGCTCAGTATGCTTTGTTTTTTAGGGAAATACATTAATCAAAACTTCAGTGAATTTTATGAATAGCAAATGACCATTTATTGTGTCAAACAATGGAACAGCTACTAACAGTAGCTAATTTTACCAAAGAGGTGACTAATAACTGTACATTCTTAAATTTAATATTTTAGAGCTATATTAATTCACTAAGATCTATACCCAAAACATTTCTTAAAATGGTTTCATGGCAAAAGAAGTTGGGGAAGTGTCTTACAGAAATAAATTTTATGCAACACAATAGAAAAAAAAAAACTGCTTCCATAATTATAAAGGAGAACTTAAAAACATTTCTCACCTATCAAATTAGCAAAGCTCTATAAAATCACAGTGCTGAAGGGGAACATTTAAACAGGTATTTTTTATATTGTTCTAATCAAAAGAAAAAATAAGTACAAGAATAAAGGATTAGTAAAAAACAAAACCGTCATTATTTACAGATAATTGCCTACATATAAAACCCAAAAGAATCTAAAGACAATTTACTAGAACAAGAGAATTAAGAGTGGCTATAAGAGCAATATATGAAAAGTTACATTTTTATATACCAGTAACAAAGAGTCAGACAGTGTAATGTAGAAAAATACTATAATAGCAACAAAAAGTAAAATGTACTCAGGAACAAATCCAACAGAAAAAGAACAAAGCTTTTGAGAAAAAAATTATTAAGCATTATTGGAATTCATCAGACAAGAGTTAAATTATACTGTACCCATGGTCATTAGGACTTAGTAATGGCAAGCTGTCAATTCAACCCAAATGCATGTATATGTATAAAGTAACACAATTTCAATCAAGATACAGAGGTTACTGAGGAAGCTGATGACCTGATTCTAAAATGCACATGGAAGAGCAAAGGCCTAAACACAGCTATATTTCTAGTAGAATACATGGAAAAAATATTATCCTAGCAGTTAAGACAACAGACATAAATCAACCCCAGATAGATTTTAATATGAAAGGCAAAACTTTAGAAAATCTTTAAAATATAGGGAAAGATTTCTTACAGGTATGAGGCCCAAAAGGGCTAACTATCAGAAAAAATACTTATAAGTTTGATCACATTAAAATCAAGAAGTTCTGTCTGAAAGATATCAAAGAGATAACGGATAAAATCAAAAGGCAAACTACACACTGGGAACATAGGAAGATAGGAAAACACGTAACTGATAAAAGGTTAGTATTCAGAACGAATGAAGAATTCTATGCATCAATGAAAAAATGAGGGAGAAACATAAAGGTATATTTTGTAGAAGAGGAAATACGAAAGACCAATAAGCACATGAACAGATACCCTCCTTTATAAATAAAATCACTAAGACACAATTTTACACCACCAACTGGTAAAAACTTAAGAGTTCTCACAATACCAAAGGTGGCTCAACAAGCCTACTATGAACACTGCTAGGGAGCATCTAAACTGCACAACCACTCTGGAAAACAATTTGCTTTATTTCATAACACTGAAAAAATTCATGTTATAACCCAGTATCCCAGTTAGAGATTCCACCCCACACACATCAGCAGAAATGTGTGAGAATGCTCATAGCAGCATTATTGATAAAACAAACAAACAAAAAAGTCCATTGGCATGATAATCAATAATTTAGCTATAATATTAACTACACAAGAATGAAAATGAATTAATTACAGCTACATTTTAGAAATGTAGTATTGAGTGAAAAAGTTGCCAATTACTACATATAGCATACCATTTCTATAAAGCTCAAAAACAAGCAATACATTGTTTTAGGGATGATAAAACTATTTTCTTTTTAAAACAAAAGATTTATACATAAAATCCATGGTAATGAATACCTGGGGTGGGGAGGATGGGAAGAAATGTTCCTGAAGTTACTCATCTACTTCCAAAGGAAGCTTTTACTTTTATCCTGTATCCCTGTGCACTAATAAAGAACATCTCCTACACAATTATCTCTTTTACCTGTAAATGCAAAACAACAATTCATACTAATGAACAATTGATCATATAAATTAAAAAAACATCAAAAAGAAAAAAAGCCCTGCCAAAATAATTCAATTTGTTACTGGTAAGCACTTGATAACCATTAGCCTAGGAGACAATGGGATTTCCTCCCTAAGGAATAATCCCTGGATTCCCTGGCAATCAGTATTATGAATTTACAAGGGAAGTATTATATTACATTGTAATAACCTTCAAATGACACCTTAGGCATTCTTATTTTTTTTTAAACATTTAAAAGCCACCTTCATAGCACTTTATAGTAAGTAAAACAGAAACTTTTAAAACTCTAAATTCAGTGTGAGAAACTCTGCTTCCTAAAAAAAGGAAGATATTTAACTTGGCATTGCAGATTCTGGACAGGAAAATGAGGCTGATTAAAAGGGACTTTACCTAACAATTGTAATCAGTGTAACTGGCTTATTGTACCCTCAATGAATCCCCAACAATAAAAAAAAAAATAAAAAAAAAAAAAGAAACAATTTTATGGTTGGTTTCAGCTATTTTCCTGTCCTTAAAAGAAAGTTTACAGAACAAATAGGCAGGTCTTCTATTATTGCTGTCCACAACATAGATGATGTCTTAAATCTTGAGAAAATAGCTCAGTGGGCCTTTCTCCAAAGATTAGTAAATACAGTTCTTATAAAAACTCTTCCAAAGCCATAGGGTGGACATATTTAATTGTTGAATTTAGCCTCATGTTCTCTGTCAGTTTAGAAATGACTCTTCTGATCCACCAACATAATCAAAGAATATTCAAATGCTTATCATTTCAGTCAATATCTTACTCTAAATGACTGACTGAATGGCTTAAAACATGACTCCTGCCCTGTCCTCATATGTAAAAAAACGATAATGCACTTCACAAGGGTTCCCAAAGAAGATGGTATGCCCAAGTGACCAATGAGTGATACAGTAAGTACTGTTGTATCACACTTCTAGAATGTGGGGAAGACTTTATAGAGAAGGCAATTTCCTTCCAAAAGCAACCAAAAGGACAATTAAAGATATATCTGGGGTAAGGAACTCTGTGTAAATAAAGAAAATGAGCTTGACTAAGAAAAACAGAAAGAAAAAAGGTATCAGTTCAAGGAGATCACAACCTTTTAGAAGGCAAAAACCAAGCTGAACAGAACTCTATAAATAAAGTAATCATTTATAACTGTTTATGTAGGCATCCTCAAAATTGAGTGATTAAAGATTCCTGAAAGCACTGATTTACTAAGGAATTAAAAACAACTGGACAGGAAACAAGTTGTAATAGGTAAATGAAGTGCAGGGGGAGAAAGGACACAGCACAAAAATCATCTGCTTCTAAGAACAAAAATAACAGAATAACTTCTAATTTGAAAACTACTTCAAATGAAATGGCTTTAACACAGCCAGGTTCCTAACAAAACTATTCTTAGACTTTAGAGATGGCACTGACTTTTTACTAAAAATAATCAAACAAAAATAAAAAATGCACAAATGTCCCTAGAGGAACAGAAATACTCTTCTCTTAGAATAGGTAATTTTTAATTATTTTATTAGAATTCAACCACTATTCCTTTTCTTCTTTTAAAATTTATGTAATGCTCTATTTGTAGTTCCAAATATTGGTACCATAATTTAATAACCCATCCTCTCAAATTCTTAAAATAAATCTATTAAAATTCATCCTTTCTGGCTCGAGCGCCTGTATCTCAATGGTTAGGGTGCCGGCCACATACACTGAGGCAGGCAGGTTCGAAACCAACCTAGGCCTGCTAAACAACAACAACTGCAACAAAAAAATAGCCAAGCACTGTGGCAGGCACCTGTAGTCCCAGCTACTTGGGAGGCTGAGGTAAGAGTATTGCTTAAGCCCAAAAGTTAGAGGTTGCTGTGAGCTGTGATGCCATGGCACTCTACCAAGGGTGACATAGTGAGGCTCTGTCCCAACAAAAAGAAAAAAGAAAAGAAAATTAGATTCCTCCTTTCAATGAAGTAAAAGTTCCTATAAACTGTATCCATTTATTTAAATAACCATTTTTTTAAAGCCTATTGTGCAAATTCTTAGTCTTTAGTAATTTTACCCTATCTGTAAAAGTGGTACAACATATAATCAAATGTAAAACAAGTCCATAATCCTTTATCTGTGATTATAAATTCAAATAGCATTTTCTTAATGTTTAACAACGAAACACGGAGCAATGTGAGGCTACTATAGTCTTAAATCATTCTACTGTGTGCAAATACATTTCACTGCAGACACAGGCAATGAAATTTACTATGATTTGGTATGTCAAGAACCTCACTCCAGGCAGTGCCTGTGGCTCAGTGAGTAGGGCACCGGCCCCATATACCGGAGGTGGCAGGTTCAAACCCAGCCCCAGTCAAAAAAACTGCAAAAAAAAAGAACCTCACTCCAAGCTGCTGACTTAATTAATGGTAAAATATGGTTCCGGCTGCCCTCCATGAGCTCACACTGAAGAAAAAGATAAATACACATTTAAAGAGATCCCAGAACAAGACTGCATACTGAGGTCACCAAAAAGTGATAAGGACTGTTTTATCACTTCTGGAACTCCCATTTTCAAAATACACCTGGATTTTACAATAGCTTTGATTCACGTGCCACAGCTGAAAATAAACATAATCAGTATTGTCAAGTAAATCAAGCCTTAATGCTCCGTGTGGAATGTGCTCCTCCAAGATGGATCTGGTATGAGGCCCATTACTAAGTACACAACACCAATACAGTATGATGGAATCTCAGGGCCAAGAGAGGAAGGAGGACGTGAGACCTGGAAAAGTCAAATAATAAAATAAATTCTGCAAAGGTGGAGAGTGAAGGGTTACCCAGTGACAAGACAGGATGAGTGTACAGCCCCTTTCTTCACAGGTTACTTTCCTGAAGAGCCAGAGGTAGTTAGGGTCCACAGCAAGCATGCATGGTTGCTATTTCTTTCTAGATCCCATCCTAAAACTACTAGCCATGGAGGGATTCCTCCAAAGAAGAGTCTCCAGAAATACAAAACTTGGGATTCTGTAGCACACAAGCTTCGAAGAACAACACAAGAGTGGAAGTATTGACATGGCAGAGCTGCCTGCCAAAATCCATCCTCCACCCCCTGTCACTCCAACAGATTTATGGCTGGGCACAAGGCTGCCCAGCTAGACTCCATTTTCAGCCTCCACTGTGAACATGATGTGGCTCAAGTGACTAAGCTCTTCCCAGTGTAAATGAGGTATGCCACATTCAGGGTATTAAGATTTTCAGTTCTGGTCAGGAGTGGTAGCACATGTCTGTAATTCCAGCACTCTAGGGGGCCAAGGCAGGAGGATCACTTGAGCTCAGGAGTTTGAGACCAGCCTGAGGAAGAGCAAGACCCCATCTCTACTAAAAATTAGAAAAACTAGCTGGGCACTGTGGCTAGCTGCTGCAGCCCCAGCTACTCAGGAGGCTGAGGCAGGAGGATTCACTTGAGCCCCGGAGTTTGAGGTTGCTGTAAGCTAGGCTAAGGCCATGGCACCCTATCCCAGCAATAGAGCAAGGCTCTGTATCAAAAAAAAAAAATTTTTTTTTCAGGTTTTAAATTAGGCACACAATACTCGACAGTATCTTCCCAGTTGGAACACAGCTTCAACTATGCACATAAGGAAGACACCCTAAGGAATGGCAGATTATCATCATGAAAGGCTTCTGAGTCCCGCAATGTCTACGTGGAGAACTACCTTGCTTCCCAACCCACTTGCCCCAGGACTATCACATGAAAGAGAAACTCCAATTTTCTTTTTTTTTATATTGAGACAGAGACTTACTCTGTCAGCCTGGGTAGGGTGCCATGGCATCGTACTCTCAAACTATGGGCTCAAACTCTTGGGCTCAAGCGATGCTCCTGCTTCAGCCTCCCCAGCAGCTGGGACTACGGATGCGTGCCACAACTCCTGGATAGTTTTTTTCTATTTTTTTAATAGAGACGGGGTCTTGCTCAGGCTGCAATTGAACTCCTGAGCTCAAGGAATCCACCAGCCTAGGCCTCCCAGAGTGTTAGGATTACAGTTATAAGCCACCGCACCTTGGCCAACTTCAATGTTTTTAAAACTACTTTATTGCTAGGGCTTTCTGATACCGTGGTTTATTTATCTAACAATTCTGGTGAGGAAGCAACATCATATACTAATTATCCCATTGAATCCATCCAATTTCAAAAACCTATGTAAAAGATAAACTACACCTTGGGAAAACCTCAACAAAATTGCCACTTCTTATGCTCACCTGCATTCTATGGCCATAATCTCATAGAAATAGATACTCATTCATTCATTTTTTGAGCACCTAATGCCATATAAAAGGTATTATGCTATATACTTTCAGAGACATAAAAGTCAATGTGAGGGAAAAATAGCTAACAAAACCCTCTCTGATTCAGGTCCTCTGGACTACATTCTTTTTATCAGTAACTTAAGCTCTATGTCCTCTTTTCTGTCCTGTCTCCAGAACTTTGCAGTACCTTTTGCATAACAGGCACTCAATAAATATTCGTTAGATGAATGAATTTAAAAAAAAATCACTAAATTTGTTTCATCCTCAATGAGCTCATCCAATGGGGGAAATACAAAATAATATAATATAGCACCTCTCACATCATAGGCATGCAATATGCTTACTGGATTTTAGGAAATGAATGGCTATATGAACATCAAACGACATAATGGTAAGTGCTATAGAGGGGCTTGAGGAATTAGAAACAAAGAGTTGGAATTTGCCATGAGTTCTGAAGAATGTTTAGGAGGCAGCAAAATAAACCAACAGAAAAGTAAGGAATCAAGAAAAGATGCAGCAGTTGTGCAGTGTGAACTTGTTTATTACTATGACTGAAACTGAGGGCAAAGGAACACAAGGCACAGAAGCAGCACTCCCGTGATCTGAATTATTACTGGTTGCATTAATTAAACCTAGCACTGTATTCTCTTCTTAAGCACTGGCATCACCCTACTTGTTTAACCTAAATGCTATGAAACCAGACCTCCCCTTCGTTAACTCCTAGCCTTAATTTTCATTTTTTATTCTAAAAATCAGGGTTTATTTGACTAGTTCTGGCAAGTCCCCTATCATATAAGCAAACAAAATCAAGGTCAGAAGGAATCTTAAAAGTCACCAAAATAATGTCTGGAAAGTCATTTATTTTGATCAGCTATAGTTATATCCTCTGCGGTCACGTGGAATTTCTATCCTTCTCTCATAACACTATGTTTTGTCTCAGGGTGTTGGTGACAGATACATTCTTGCTCTTCCACTAGACTGCAAGCTCTTTAAGTGCAACCCACATCCTTCTTTATTTTATATTCCTCCTGTGCTCAGTAATCAAAGGTGCTGCACAAAGTCTGCTTTTAGCCCAATCTCAACAGCTCTAGCAATCTATGTCAAGTCCCTTCATGTGCTCACAGTCACCATACAGCAAGATGAGTAGTATGGTGAGTTTCCTTAACACCCATGATGCTACATTATATCTCTTGTTCACCTCCATTCCTACTTTATGAATTAGGGTTTAACACCCACACTGTTTTTTAAAAATGGAACAAGTTCCAAACAAACCACTTACGAATTGCAAAATGTTTGTATTTCAGAAACTGTCAGATTTCCCTGCAGATGTTTTAAGCCTGGAATCATCAACAGCCTTTCCTGTCCTATCTTTTGTTCCTCTGACAAGGTTAATGTGCTTCCTTGAGACTTCCTGTTTGAATAACCACACACTTGGATGTTCGAACTCCCATGTGTCCATTATTCACCAGAAAAGGAACCTGAGGATGTAACCAGGCAGCTCAACACAAAATGATGTATGAACAAAAACAGCTGTGTGTTAGCAGGAGGGACAAAAAGACAGCGGGGATCTAAGCAATGCTGTGAATTTCAAAAACAAGATCTCTTCAGTCAGGCATGGTTAAAATCCTACTAATTCAGAGCATTATTTGCCCACGTCATAATTAAAAATCACTAGAAATCTGAATAAGTCTATTTTTAGTTACTTTCAGAGTATCCTCTCCAATAACACCTTTACCATCAGTCTTACTCAGGGGAACATTCCCTCTCCTCTCACAGAAATGTCAGTACCAAATCAAAAGGTTTCACAAAAATAATTTAATACCTGTTCTGTTTCCCAAACAGCAAATTACCCCCTCTTCTTTCCCAAGGGGTTCTGAGAGGAAAAACAGAGGAAAGCACAGATACAGACACCCAAGAACACGCAAAAAGCAGATTGGAAAACAAGTCAATATACTCCGAATATATCTGGAAAGTATGTTAATTTCCATTTCCAATCAGTCCATCTTGTGATGGCCTAGATTTGCCATCAATGTCTGTACCAGGACGTAAGAACTTTATAAAGTACACATAAGTTTAAAAACCAAACCTCACTAGTACAACTATTATACAAAACTATATGATCCCCAAGCTCATCAGGAGTCAATACTAACTTATTTCTTAATGTGTGACAAAATGCTCAATAAAACAATAAAACAAAGCAGCTTGAGCCACTAAAGCAATCCCCAAAAAAGTAAACAAAGTTTATTACAGCTGCATTACAGATGTTACCACAAACTTTCATAATCTGTAGAATTTTAAGAATTTAGTCTCCAATAGACTTTCCATCCCATGAACTTATCTAAAATACTACTCACTATAAATTCAAAACCTGTGCAGAGCTGCTCTAAAAGTTAATCCAACACATTCAAGCCCACTGAACATGACCCTTTTCCCATGGAGGGACACTCACATGATCAAAGCAATTAAACCACACCATTGCTCTTTCAGTTTCTCAAAGAGGAATTTTCACCCTTAGTCCTTTGCTTCTTTCCATCTCCAAAAAGAAAACACAATTTTAACAAAAACTCTAGGATGGTAATCTTTCTCCGGCACTAAAAAAATAATCTAAAAACACAATAACATCAAACCAGGTAAGTCATCAGTTCTATCAGAATAAAGTACAGGATGAGCAGGAAGCATTGAGGAACAGCAGACAGATGTTTATCTTGGGTTACATCAACTGCTAACCCAAGGTTACCGTAAGGCAACCACACCTACCTTAACTTCTTTGGTTTAAGATTAAATTAAACCAGGACCCATCCTAAAACATGATTTTATAGCTTAAACTTTCCTAAGTTTCTTTCCAACTCCGAAATTTCATGATTTTATTATTCTAGTTAACCACAAATTTTTAAAAAGTCCAGTGGGTGCCAACATTCCAGAAAACTAAGAGTTTAAGTTTTGTAAGGAATAGGTTCAGAAAAGTTAAACTCAGTATATTGATCTAATCATCTCATACTGCCAAATTATTATAACTTACTCCCTACAGTTTTTGATAGTGAAATGATCGTGGATTTTGAGAATGAGTGAGCAGACCATTCCTGCTTCTAATTAGGATTTGTGGGGCCAGAGCAAGAAAACATCACTTCCCAGTCCCTGCCACTAAAAACTTTAAAAAAAGCTGTTCACCTTATTTCATTATGCTATTACTGTCTCCTTTCCAGACACTGTAAAGGCTCCTCTGTTAGAAATTTTTAGGATTCTCTCTGAAGAAAGTTGATGTAATCAGTGTAACCTGGCTTATTGTACCCTCAATGAATCCCCAACAATAAAAAAAAAAAAAAAAGAGAGAGGAAAAAAAAAAGAAAGTTGATGGAAAAGCCCCAAGAAAATACTTATACTTCTATATTTTACCAACTGCTGGGGCGGAGGGGGTGTTTGGGGGAGGGAAAGAAGAACAAGCATGTGAGTTGGAGAGGACAGTGAGGGGGCATTTTTATGTATTTATTTTTTGTCTTTCTGTGTCTTTTTTTTTTTAATTGTTTGGGATTCATTGAAGGCACAAAGAAATGGGTTAAGCTGATTGCATCTGTTAAGTAAAGTCCCTCTTACAACCGTGTCCTGCCCCCAAAAGGTGTGCCATACACTGTGACTTCCCTCCTCCCTTCTCCCCATTTCCCTACCTACCACCCTGTATTAGATCATCTGCTGCCTTCATGTTAGAATTGAATACATTGTATTCTTGTGTCTCCATTCTTATGATGCTTTACTAAGAAGAATGTGTGGGCGGCACCTGTGGCTCAGTCGGTAGGGTGCCAGCCCCATATGCCAAGGGTGGCAGGTTCAAGCCCGGCCCCGGCTGAACTGCAACCAAAAAATAGCTGGGCGGTGCCTGTGGCTCAGTTGGTAGGGCGCCGGCCCCATATACCGAGGGTGGCGGGTTCAAACCCGGCCCCGGCCAAACTGCAACCAAAAAATAGCTGGGTGTTGTGGCGGGCGCCTGTAGTCCCAGCTACTTGGGAGGCTGAGGCAAGAGAATCGCTTAGGCCCAGGAGTTGGAGGTTGCTGTGAGCTGTGTGAGGCCACGGCACTCTGCTGAGGGCCATAAAGTGAGACTCTGTCTCTACAAAAAAAAAAAAAAAATAGCTGGGCGTTGTGGCGGGTGCCTGTAGTCCCAGTTACTCGGGAGGCTGAGGCAAGAGAATCGCTTAAGCCCAGGAGCTGGAGGTTGCTGTGAGCTGTGTGGCACTCTACCGAGGGCCATAAAGTGAGACTGTCTCTACAAAAAAAAAAAAAGAAGAAGAATGTGTTCCACTCCAGGTTAATACAAAAGATGTAAAAGTCTCTACCTTTTTTAATGGCTGAATAGTATTCCGTGGCATATATATACCACACTTGTTAATCCATTCCTGGGTTGGTGGGCATTTAGGTTGTTTCTACATTTTGGCAATTGTAAATTGAGCTGTGATAAACAGTCTAGTGCAAATGTCCTTACGATAAATTTTTTTTCCTTTTGGGTAGACACCTAGTAATGGGATTGCAGGTTCAAATGGGAGGTATAATTTGAGTTCTTCGAGGATTCTCCATACTTCCTTCCAAAAAGGTTGTATTAGTTTGCAGTCCTACCAGCACTGTGAAAGTGTTCTAAAAGGGCATTTTTAAACCAACCCAATAGCCCTCCAGTGTAGCAGTGGATGCCATCCCCCACCCACCCTCCCCTTAAGAAAAGAAAATAGAGCACAACATTTAAAAATCATCCGTGCTTAGTATGCAATGATGTAACCACATTCATCATAGAAATGCATATAATTTATGTAAACCATGTCTGTAAAAAAGGCAGAAAAAGCAAAAGGGCAGTGATTCAGTAATAAATAGTTCATTTAATCAGCCAGCTACTCTCGTAACACAAAATTCTAGTAGTTTTGACTTCTTTTTTTTTACAGTTTTTGGACGGGGCCAGGTTTGAACCTGCCACCTCAGTATATGGGGCTGGCACCCTATTCCTTGAGCCACAGGCGCCACCCATTTTGACTTTTTTTTTTTTTGTAGAGACAGAGTCTCACTTTGTCACCCTCGGTAGAGTGCCGTGGCCTCACACAGCTCCAGCAACCTCCAACTCCTGGGCTGAAGCGATTCTCTTGCCTCAGCCTCCCGAGTAGCTGGGACTACAGGCGCCCTCCACAACGCCCGGCTATTTTTTGGTTTGCAGTTTAGCCGGGGCCGGGTTTGAACCCGCCACTCTCGGTATATGGGGCCGGGGCCTTACCGATTGAGCCACAAGTGCCGCCCTTGACTTTTTTTTTTAAAGGGGTAGAAGAGAAAAGCCAATCCTAGAATCTCAGATTTTTTTTTTTTTTTGAGACAGAGCCTCAAGCTGTCACCCTGGTTAGACTGCAGTGGCATCACAGCTCAGAGCAATCTCCAACCCCTGGGCTTAAGTGATTCTCTTGCCTCAGCCTCCCAATAGCTGGGACCACAGGAGCACACCAAAACGCCCGGCTATTTTTTGTCGCAGCCATCATTGTTGTTTGGCAGGCCCAGGATGGATTTGAACCCGCCACCTCAGGTGTATGTGGCTGGTGCCTTAATTGCTTAAGCCAGAAGCCGAGCCAGAATCTTAAATTCTACAAGCAGAGGTAAAGTGTTTTATTAAATGGTAACTATGACTCCCCCTCCACCCATAGTCATAGAAAGAGGGTGGGAGAGAAGGAAGGAAAAAGGGAAAGATTTATATAGGGTGGACATAAAGTTCATGTGCAATTTATTATGTTAAACTATTTTAAATTGCACATGAACTTTATGTCCACCCTGTATATTTATAAATTCATATCATACCTAAATATTTATTACTTCAGAAGAATTATATCACTTTGGAGCCTGAAAAACGTAAACAGTGATAAAGAAAGCTCCCGGGACCACAGTACATATCTATTCACCAATCAGTAAAAGGTAGGTTAGACCTATTCAGTTAGCAAATCTGAATAAGAACAACAGCAGAAGAAACATCAAAAAAACAAAAAACCACTATGTCATAATTAGAATTAATTAAAGCAGAAAGGAAACGAACTAGAACCTGGAGCTAGACCATGCAGCCTTATCTTTAATGATGTTAGATAAAGTAAGCAACGTAACTAAACTCTCCAATTCTCAACAACCAGAAAAGAGCCATGGATAAGGTAGAAAGGCGATAAGGTGGCATTCCCCTGTATTAAGTAAAGCACTTCCCTTCAGGAAGTGGGGCAGGATACACTCTATCAGCAGACAATGACAAAACCCAGGACCTCATTCTGAAATTCAATAAATTCCTTAGAAATTCCAAGAAGTACTGACAACTAAATATACAACTAGGTCAAGTACCCAAAACCTAAAATTCTTCTATTGAAAACAATTTCTGTTCTTCACAAGTATAGCCCTTTTTCACAGAAGCAATCCAAATCCAGAGCTCCTCAAGCAAGGTCTATGAGAGAAGCAAGGTTAGTACTTTGGTTTGAGATATAGTGCTTTCACTCGACTCTCCAGTATAAGATCTTTCTAGCTCCCTATCACTTATCAGGTCTGACCTAACATGTCAGAGTGGCACGAGCATAATCTATGCAACACAGCAGGTACGCATTCCAACCTAAACTCAGGCTGTGCAAACTCAGAGAAGTCACTAGTCATACACTTATTCCACAGTGCCTCACAATAGATCCCAAGACTGTTCAAAAAATTCAGAGAGGTAACCGAGAGGCACTCAACAAAAGGTAATTCATTTTCTTTTGCCACCCAGTTTTCAAGTTCCTCTTCTCCCCAAAACCCATCCAGCAGCATATCCTCATTACTACATGAAAGCAAATAATGTCTTCACCAGGACCTGGTTACTTTTCTATCTTTACTCAACTCATCCTTCTGGAAAGTCCCCCACTCACATCCATTACTTTCCTTTGAGACCCAAGAAGCTTTTCCTGGCTAACTTCAATCCCCACTCTTCAAAAATGTTCCACAGGTACTCCCTTCAGCCCTTTAAAAGGTTCCAGTGAATTATTTTTCCTGTAGATCAGCAGTTCTCAACCTGTGGGTCACGACCCCTTTTCAACAATGAAAATACAAAACATAAATAAATAAATAAATAAATACATAAAAGGGCAGCGCCTATGGCTCAACGAAGTAGGGCGCCAGCCCCATATACCGGAGGTGGCAAGTTCAAATCCAGCCCCGGCCAAAAACTACAAAAAAAAAAAAAACAATGCTACATTGCGGCATTAGGAAGGTTGAGAACCACTGCTATAGATGGATGTTTTTGTCCTATCTCCTCAAACACATCACAAATGACCTCAGGATAAAGGTTTCTTCAACATACACCCTAATTCATATACCCCATTATTACAATGCCCACAAATGAGTTTTCTCCCCAGCTACCTTTCACGAGACTTCTGTCCACTGATTAGAATCACAATACAGTAAGCTCATCTCATTTTGAGTTGATGGTCTTTTCATTTTTGGAAATACTTCCCAGTTTCCTAAGTTCTCCAAGAAAACCACACAATTCAAGCTTCATACTTATCTCTAAAAGGGTCAATAAGAGGAAGCCACCATTTAGTTCATGTTAAGGAATGGAGATGGGGTCTTCACGAGTAATTTGTGATACATTTAGTTTTTACCACAGAAATAGCAAGTTAGATACGTTTAGTTTTTACCACAGAAATAGCAAGTTATATAAACACCAGACATTGTAACCTAAACACGAGCCATGCAGAGATAATTCTTATAAAGTTTTCTAAACCTGTAGCAAAACCCACTGATTTACCATTTTACCACATCAAACCATGAAGCATCAACCAAAATCACTACCTGCTCAAAGTGAGGTGAGAAGACCAGAGGACTGTTCTCCGCCCTGGCTTCCCAAACTAACTTCCTGTAGCTTCCATCAGGGTTGCCTGAATCCCTGCAAGAGAGCACTCTGCAGGTACTTCAGATAAATGGGGCTCAAAACTCTATTAACATCAGCAAGTTTGCTTATTTGCTCACTTAATAAATATTTGCTAATGCCTATTAATGCTAGCAACTTCTGGAAAAGAGGAGAAACATAGTAAGAGAAAATATGTTTTAGATGATTAAGCCTGAAAATGTGTTCTCTCCAGACATGGTGGCATGCACCTGCAGATTCAGCTATGCAGGAGGCTGAAGCAGGAGATTCCCTGGAGCTCAACAGGCTGCAGTGATCTATGATTGTGCTACTCCCCTCCAGCATGGGCAACAGAATGAGACAGAGTAAGACCCCATTTCCAAACAAACCAACAAAAACCCAAAATCACATATATATTATTTTGTACTATTAACTGTTTGAAAGTTTCTTTTTTAATTTGAGGGGTAATTTACATACAATTAAAGCATACATATATTAAAGTATATACCTCTGAATTTTTACATATACGGTGGCCATAAAGTTCATGTATATACCTACATGACCTCCATCCAGGTCAAGATATAAAACAGAAAACCAGAACTATAAAGGAGAAGGGGAAAAAAGAGAGAATGATCATTAACATGTCTCTAAAAAATAGGTATCTGGCTCGGTGCCTGTAGCTCAAGCGGCTAGAGCACCAGCCACATACACCAGAGCTGGCGGGTTCGAATCCAGCCCGGGCCTGCCAAACAACAATGACAACTACAACCAAAAAATAGCCGACCGGGTGTTATGGCAAACACCTGTAGTCCCAGCTACTTGGGAGGCTGAGGCAAGAGAATCATTTAAGCTCAAGAATTGGAGGTTGCTGTGAGCTGTGACACCACAGCACTCTACCCAGGGCAACAGCTTAAGACTCTGACTCAAAAAAAAAAACATAGGTACCTGGTAATCATTCTGATTAGCAGAAACCTTTCCTTAACAACAGTACTGGTTTATTAAGACCCTAACTTTATAGCCGGGCGTTGTGGCGGGCGCCTGTAGTCCCAGCTGCTTGGGAGGCTGAGGCAAGAGAATTGCGTAAGCCCAAGAGTTAGAGGTTGCTGTGAGCCGGGTGACACCACGGCACTCTACCCAAGGGCAGTACAGTGAGACTCTGTCTCTACAAAAAAAAAAAAAAAAAAAAGACCCTAACTTTATACAAGTCCATGTACCATATTCCAGACATTTTAAAAAGTGAAGACTGATTTTAGTATAACCACCAACAAAAATATTTGCATTTACTGAAGTACAAAAAGGAAAAAAAAAAGACAAAACATAAGGAAGATAAAATAACAAAAATCCAAAGAATAAAACAAAAACCTAATGTTGCCTTCAATATAACAGGAAGCAGCCACACAGTTGGAAACAGAGAGTAAAAGAAGGGAGTTGAGGGAATATAACTCCTAAAGTTTTAAAAGAAATAAAGTAAATCCCCTAATTCATCTCCTAGCTTTGCTACAAGGTTCTCTACCCACAAGAGATCTGAAAGCGCCATTGTCTGAGAAAGAGATAAATCTGCTTTATTTTATTTCATGAATATGTACCTACACAGGGCACTAGGCAGACTGTGCCCAGTTATTTTAAGCTGGCCCCCTAGAAGAACACATGGTAAGAAAAGCAGACGTACTTTAATTAGTACCACCCAGTCTGGTGCAATAATACCCTAAAACCACAGGGACATTTCTACAAATGAGTTTTCTGGTAACCCCAATTAGCAAGCTGTCAATTTTAGGCCCAAATGAGCAAACATCTAACTTTATCACTTTACAAGAAAGGAGATGATGCAAATGCCATTAGGGCCCTCTTACACAAGTCTTACAGCAAGCAACTAAGGCAAGGTAACAGAACCAGCACACAATTATACTGAAATTTTACCATTTGAAACTGATAACTGAAAAAAAAGAACATGTTTTTCAAACTTTTCTAAGAAACTTTGAGCAGTAAAAATAAACATCACTACTCTAAACTCTGGCACTTTCCTCTAAAACCCAAACAGCACAGTGGTAGAGCTATCAATTAAGCACAGCTGGACATAGGGAGCCAGTGAAGAAGCATCTGCTGGCTCTACCATCTGTTGACTCTAGGCAGAGATGTGATTACTGTTCATCTGCCTACCGAACTGTACTCTACGTCTAAAATTCTTCACCACCCTAAAGAGAGGGCGCACCCCAGTATGCCCATCTTCTAATTCCACTCATAATGGATTAAATAAACTAAAAATGATGCCATATGCAAATAAGCAAATAAAATATTTCATTATAACCTTTCCCCTCAACTGCTTAATAAACCCCTTTAAGTATCTATTTCAACAATAAATGTGCTAATATACATATTTTATTTATTTATTTGAGACAATCTTGCTATGTTGCCCAGGCTAGAATACAGAGGCTATTCTTAGGTACAAGCATAGTGCACTACAGCCTCAAATTCCTGGGCTCAAGCTATTTTCCTACCTCAGCCCTCTGAAACTGCAGAATATATGTAATTTAAATATAATTTGCTTATGTCCATTTCTGAAGGAAAAAAATACAAATTAACATTAAAATTTCAGAAATGCACATGCACATGTGAGAATTCATGAGTCTTCTCATAAAATTTATCTAGCCTGACTTTTAATTTTTACTCAAAAAAGAACAGTCATACATCTTTTCAATTACATATCAGTTCCATAACAATACATTTTTTAAAAGTTACAGAAATAACTACATACTACATTTAACTATTACAATAGTATATACCTCATAAAAACAGAGAGATGTGACTGATAATCAAACTTGAAAGTATTGCTTTGAAGAATTTAATGTGCAGTGTTCTAGGACTTTTATAATTCAGGCATTAATTTATTCACTCACTCTACATACACTTATTGAACACTATGACAGGGAAGTTGCATGGAAAGAGGATGCCTCTAGCCTCCAGCCTGGACTCTCCATCCAAATGGTAAATTAAGTGACTCCTCTCAGCACTTGCATCACTCTTTTAGAACTTATTAACATGAACTTATTCCTCAGGCGTCCTCAAACTTTTTAAACAGATGGCCAGTTCACTGTCCCTCAGACCGTTGGAGGGCCGGACTATAGTTAAAAAAAAAAAAAAACAAACTTGAACAAATTCCTATGCACACTGCACATATCTTATTTTGAAGTAAAAAAACAAAACAGGAACAAATATAATCATACCGCCACATGTGGCCCGCGGGCCGTAGTTTAAGTACCCCTGTGAGAGCAGAGGTCACCAAATTTGTGCTCTAAGAGAAAGGTAGTAAATATTTTAGCCTTTTTGGGGTGGGCCATATGGAGTCTATCACTATTACTCAACTCTGCCCCTGTATGCAAAAACAGCCACAGACAATTCGTTATTAAATAGGCTAAAACTGTGTCCCAATAAAACACATCAGGTACTAAAATTTGAATTTTCATATCACAAATTCTTCTTGTAATCTGTAACACATTACAAAATGTACAACTATTTTTGCTCATGTCCCATACAAAAATAGGTGGCAGGTCTGGGCTGGATTTGGCTAGGAAGACTGCAATTTGTAATTTCCCTACCTACCCCTTGAAAGTAGAGACATAGTTCTCCACATGTAGAACTCATCTAAGCATGAGGTCAGGGCAGTTCCTAATCACTATACATCCAGAAATCTGCCCAGTGCTAAGGGATAGCAAGCAATTAGCAAGTACTAGTTTTTCTTAACTGAACTAAAAGATGACTCGGTCCCTGCCTGATCTTGCCTTCAAAGACCTTATGGTCTAAGGGTAGAAAAAGACAAGTAAAGAAACAGATAATCTGATGTAATAAGTTCTGTGACAGATATGTAAAGGTATGAGTGGGACATCTAATCCAGGCCAGGCAGTGGAGCAGAAAAGAGGGAGTGGGGGAGGAGACAGAGAAGAGAAACCAGGGAAGTAAATGTGAAGGTGCTGACATCTGGGAGGAGTGTATCAAACCAAAGAACAGCCATTTGGGGCATGTGAAGTGACTAAAGAAAAGGCCCAGAGCCTTAAACTATGTGGACAACACAACATGGAGTATGGACTCTATCCTAAAGGCTTGAGAAACTACTGCAGAATTTTTAGCTAGGTAATTAGATTTGCAATTTTAGAACCATCATTCAGTCTAATGTATAGCTGCCAAATATAAAGAGCAAACCTGGAGGCAGAAAGATCACCATCTTGCTAAGATATTCAATGGGGACTTACATTAAGGCAGAGGCAATGATGGAAAGATAAGCATTCAAGAGACACAGTTGTCTGGATATAGGAGGTAAGAGTGGAATCTTAGATGATAGTTAAGGATGAGTTACGGGAAAGAAAAGGGTGGAGTTATAGCTGCTCAGAAATGACCCACCTCCATAGCAAGGGATACTATCTACTCACAAAATAGAATAATCTCTACTGATAAAAGCTTATCAAGCATGGTTATCTTTCAAGGGGAAACTTGGACAATAGTGTTCTTCATTGAGACAGGGAACACCAAAAGAGCTGAGTTGGGTGAGACAATAGGAGTGAATTTAGTATTGGACATCCCAACTAGACTACATACAAAAAAGTCTTTAGGTCTAGAGAAAGAGCTGACTAAAAGCACAAATTTAGAATTTATAAATTTACAAATGAAATTGCAAATAGAGCTTTCACATAAAGATGAGTTCATTCAGGAAGAGTGAATAGCATGGAAAGAAGAATCCAGGCACATAAGTAAAAAGAAACAGACAAGGCCAGGGGTGGTGGCTCATGTCTGTAATCCTAGCACCCTGGGAGGCCAAGGCAGGTGGATTGCCTGAGTTCACAAGTTCAAGACCAGCCTGGGACAGAGCAAGACCTCATCTCTAAAAATAGCCGGGCGTTGTGGCGGGCACCTGTAGTCCCAGGTACTTGGGAGGCTGAGGCATGAGAATTTCACTTAAGCCCAAGCGTTTGAGGTTACTGTGAGCTGTGACAGTGGGCACTCTACTGAGGGTGACAAAGTAAGATTCTGTCTCAAAAAAGAAAGAAAACCAAAGAAACCTGGTATCTCTGAATCAGTGTATCAATGCAATTTTATTTTAAAGCTGGTTTGGAATAAATTAGACATTCTGTTTTTGTTTTGTTTTTTTTTGGTAGAGACAGTCTCACTTTATGGCCCTTGGTAGAGTGCCGTGGCATCACACAGCTCACAGCTCACAGCAACCTCCAGCTCCTGGGCTTAAGCGATTCTCTTGCCTCAGCCTCCCGAGTAGCTGGGACTACAGGCACCCGCCACAACACCCGGCTATTTTTTTGTTGCAGTTTGGCCGGGGCTGGGTTTGAACCCACCACCCTCGGCATATGGGGCCGGCACCCTACTCACTGAGCCACAGGCGCCGCCCCAAATTAGACATTCTTTTGAGAGATTTGTTAGAAAAGCTACAAGCTGCAGAGGCTAACGTAATCAATTAAGGCGTCAAAGACAGTATCTCCCATCATAATTTCTGGCAAGTCATAGCCTTAGGATACTCATCATTACCTTTACTGAGCTGTAAAAAAAATCTACCTGATGATCAATCGCAGGCTTTATAAACCGTAAAATACTATATATTCACTCTTGACTTTTAATATTGTGATGTCATTACAACTATGTGTAAATTCCATCTAAGAGAGTAAAAAGTTTCTGAGGACAGGACCCTCAATCTTCTACAACTTTCTATCAAGTACAGTGCTATGTATTTCACAGGTTATTTTTTAAATGTTTTCAGAATATGTGGCAATAACCTGAGAAAATATGCATACGGGAAGGAGTGCATAGCAAAAGGCTATGACTGAGATGTGAATATCAAACTTTATTTCTCCCACCAACGTAACCAATGACAAACTGATAGGGTAAGGGGGACTAACAGTCCTAACTTTTTCCCTAATGTGTAAACTCTTTTCTGAAACGCCCTTAGAATAGAGAAGGAATGTGCAGAAAAAGCAGTGAACTGTAGAAAAGGAAAAGAGCCAAAAGTAACTTTATAAAACTGCATGTAACAACTCCTGGACTTTAAAGATGAGCTCCTTAATTCTCAAGTTGAAACCTGCAAAATGTAAATCAGTCCTTTGTGAGACAAACTAAAACAGTGTCCCCTCAGGGTGCACAAATACCACAGTGAAGTCACCAAAGTGAGCTATTCCCTGACACAGTCAGAATCTACCTGCAAAGGTCTTCTTGGGGGGAAAAATTGCTATTTGTTCCAAGTTATATACATACTCATTAGAAGACCAAACAGAATAAAAGGCAATATCCCTACATATCAAAAAAAAAAAAATTTTTTTTTTTTTTTTTTGAGACGGAGTCTCAAGCTGTTGCCCTTGGTAGAATACTGTGGCATCACAGCTCACAGCAACCTCTAACTCAGGCTCAAGGTATCCTCTTGCCTCAGTTTTTCTATTTTTTAGTAGAGACAGGGTCTAACTTTTGCTCAGGCTGGTCTCCAACTCATTAGCTCAAGCAATCCAGTCTCAGACTCCCAGAGTGCTAGGATTATAGGTGTGAGCCACCATGCCCAGCCTATATCAATTATTTTGATTCATACAGATAAAAAGAATATTCAGATACAGGTTTAAAAGATTCATTTAATCACTACGTATTTGTTCCTAAAGTTTATGAGGAGCTTAGAAACTAATCTGGTCTTAGGGTTAATTTTAAGAGTGCATAAACTTTGACTGCGTTGATTTTATAAGCATTCTTTTCTTTTTTTTTTTTACTTTTTGTAGAGACAGAGTCTCACTTTATGGCCCTCGGTAAAGTGCAGTGGCATCACAGCTCACAGCAACCTCCAACTCCTGGGCTTAAGCGATTCTCTTGCCTCAGCCTCCTGAGTAGCTGGGATTACAGGCGCCCGCCACAACGCCCGGCTATTTTTTGGTTGCAGTTTGGCTGGGGCCAGGTTTGAACCCACCACCCTCGGTATATGGGGCCGGCGCCCCACCAACTGAGCCACAGGCGCCACCCGCATTCTTTTCATTAATTGTTTTTAGAAAGAGGGAAAGCTACCTTTCTCCAAGATCAAGACCCTGCCTACCAAATTTCCATCCACAATGATTATCAAATTAAAGAGGCTCTTTAATAAAAGGCAAATCCTCAGCTACAATCGTACTATCAACTACTCCACTGATAATGCTAAAACTTATGATGACTTATTATAATACATAAAAGCCAAATTTTCAAGGGCAACTGAATAATCCACACAGAAGGTAGGAGAGAAGATCCAGAAGTTAAAGGCAAAATAGGACTTCCTTTTAGAAAAAGAGTACCTGGCTGAGATTTCTCCCCACAATAGACATAGAGCACAGTTCTGCTTCCCCCAGCAACTTTAACACTTTGTACCTAAGGATACACAGTACCCACCATCCTGGATCACTGTGTGGGGCACTTAGGCCTTGGCTGCTTTCAGGAACAAATACTAATTTTTCTGCCTTTTGTAAGGCAACAGATGATACTCATACAATGATCTAATTTATACTTGCCATCTGTTAAAATATGTCTCAGCTCCCCCAAAAGTACCAGTTAAAAAGATCATATAATTTTATATATACATGTGTATGCATGAAAAATTTTTAAATAGTTATACATGAAATTGCGAATGGTGGTGTCAAGGGCATGGAGCTTAGCAGCTAAAGAGATCATTTGTGCTTAAACTTAGTGTCTGAATCTAACATGTTTCATTCTTATAATTTTAAAATGTGACTTACGATCAGTGCCAAAACCTGAATGTTTCTTGTAACTACTTAAGTGTAATCTAACTTTGCTTATTTTAAAGTTTACTGCAACATCAAAAGGAAGACTAGAAAAGTGGTGCTAGCCCTAGTTCTTTCACACTGTTCATTTCCAGTTTCACATGCTCTGTAAGGGCAAGCACAATATGCATCACTTGTTGAAGGGTATGTGAAATTTGAACTGGATGGGAGATTTAATAGATGCACAAAACAGTCATGGTACTTGAATTCATGGGAAATAGTTAGCTTTGGCCCATGCAGTAACTAGAGTTAAGGAGTGAATATGATGAACATCAAAATACACAGAAACATACAAAGCATGGCCTACTTGTCATAAATTGATCATAACATACATGTAACATGTATACTTGTCACTAACAACAGGGGTGGAGAGAGAGAAAGAAACACCAACCCCTCTACCCACAAATCCCCTCCCTCCTTCCCACCTCCTCTGCCACACACAATTTCCTCCAAGACAACATTTCTGATCCATGAACAAGTACAATAAATTCTAGTCAAGTTTTTGTAAAGTATCTAAGTAAAAAGTTTTTTTGTTTTGTTTTGTTTTGAGACAGTCTCACTCTGTTATCCAAGATTAGAGTATCATGGCATCATAGTTCACAGCAACCTCAAACTCCAGGGCTCAACCAATCCCCTCGCCTCAGCTTCCTGAGTAGCAGAGACTACAAGTATGAGCCACTGGAGCCCCTGGCTAGTTTTTCTATTTTTAGTAGAGACCGGGTCTCACTCCTGCTCAAGCTGGTCTGGAACTCCTGAGCTCAAGCAATCCACCTCCCTCAGCTTCCCAGAGTGCTAGGATTACAAGCGTGAGCCATCGCACCCAACCTAACTAAAAAGTTTAAACTACGCATTTTTACAGTTAATCATAATACTTGTATGAAAATGTTTGAAACTTGTAAGTTTTAGACCCATTTTTAAATTTCATTTAGGAAGAATATAACCAAAAACTGAGCATTTTTCAGCAAAAACAAGTCCAACCATATAACATTTTTAGAGTAAAAGAGTCATGTTAGAGTCCTAACAAGGTGAACTCTAAGATCTCTTTTGACCTTTTGATCAACCAGACCCAAAGTTAATATATCTGCCTCCCAGCAGGAGCAACCTAACTTACTGACTTACTTCACTACATTATCTTTGCAACAGAGAACTGAGTAATCTATCTCTGCAATCACCTTAAATAACCTTTAACTACATAGTCCCTACAATAGAAAACTGAAAGCCAAGATTGACAATCCTACCTTTATCTAGTTTAGAAATTTTCGATTGAATCTCAAGCACTCTGAGATATCAGGCAATGTCTTCTCTTGGAAAATCTTAAAATTTGAAAAAAAAATTGAAAGTAAGACATCGAGAGTTTTCAGACCTGAACACAGAATATCAAAACTTAAACAAAAACATCTGGATATAAATTTCAGAAATAATTAGCCAGGCGTTGTGGTGGGCACCTGTAGTCCCAGCTACTCGGGAGGCTGAAGCAAGAGAATCGCCTAGGCCAGGAGTTGGAGGTTGCTGTGAGCTGTGACGCTACATCACTCTACCGAGGGCAATAAAGTGAGACTCGGTCTCCACCAAAAAAAAAAAAAAAAAAAATTTTTTTTTTTTTTTTTTCAGAAATAATTTTCACCAACTTAAAAAATGTAACACTTAGGAGAAGATAGTTTAAGAGAACCTCCACAGATCTTAGGAAACTCTGGGTCTCTTGCAATGTCCTTATAATAAACCTACCTGTTTCAAGACACTCCCACTTCCATACATTTCCAAAACCTTTCACTAACTGGACTCCATACAGTTTTCTACTTCAATCTCTTAAAAACAGGGGTCTCACAGCTTTATGAATTTACTTTAGAAAAGTTTCATCTGCCTAAGGACTAATTTATAAATAAAATGGAATTTACTAAAAAAGTCCTAAATATCATGGCTTTTCTAAAATTTATTCTACACATAATAATTTAATTTCACTTTTCAAAGCATTTTATGTAAGTCACATTCCAGAATCTTGATGCTTAAAGTTTAATCTACCAGAGAGCAGTGGAATAAAAAATACAAAACCAGGATCAAAAGAATGATTTGCCTACAAAATGTTCCTTTCAAACATCCCTAAATAATGTTATTAGCCTTATAGAATTACCCTCTTTGACAGAAGAATAGCCTGGGGCAGTCTGTTCACTCTGGCAGTTCATTACTACCAGCTACTGGTAAAATCAAGTCTCCTGGTGTAATGGGGAGGGAAGCCAAATGAATCAAACGTCATTTTCTCAAACCTTGGTTACTCTGTTAAACATAATAATGAAATCTTCTGCTTACTTATATTCACTTACTTATATCTCAAAGGTGAAGAACTTACCTAGATCAAACATTATTTTTGATACTTTCAGACACATGTCCATCTTCATCATCCACCTTGCCATTAAGTTTTCTATTTCTTTCTCCTGATTTCTAAAAGATTACATGCATGTGTTTCTACGCTTACTTTGAATCAAAGCAAAAGGGAAGACAATAAAAGAGAGCCACAGACAAAATTGTCCCCAGCAATTACAATGAGTGCACTTCCTTTTGTTTTCTCTATACCAGGATTGGTACAGAGTGAAATAGCTATGTGGCACTTAATTAAGACTGAACAGCTCTAAGGAATAATAAATTGAAAAGTGAACTTCTCTTTTATTTGCACCTAGGCCATACAGGCGGTAAAGGCACTTGTTCCCCTCAAACTCCATTAACACAACAGCGCTAACAGCAATCACTGTCAACCAGGGAGAAAAAGACATCTGAACACTTTAAAGGCAAACATGTTTAAGGTGGACCTTCTGGTTCCTGATACAAGAATGTGCTGTGAGTACCAAGCTAGGAGAAAAATAAGGATGGGAGTTTCTCATTAACGCTTCAGGGAAAGGGAGCCAAAATTCTAACATTAGAAATGGCGAAAAATCAGGGAGCGAAAATCCCGTTAAGTTACAAAGAACAGGAAAGCAAACACAGAGGTGCTGGCAGACCATTTTGACCCTCATGGGACGTTAAAAACCTGATCTATTTAAAAGTTGGAGAAAGGAATTTCTGTGTGGCCCATGCCGAGGAGCAGACAGGGCTAGCATGTGGCTGTCTGGGCCCTTCGGGCTGGACCAGAAGATGAAGAAGTCCGGGATGCGGGCTGCTGGTGAGCAGTAAGTAGGGGACAGGGCTGTCACCGCTTACCCAGGTGCAGCGTGAGGTTGATGGAGTTGGGGTACTGCACCCCGGCCAGCATGGTCTGGCTTTGCCACCAGGTGGTGTCGGCTTGGTTGTTGTAGTCGGTCAGGAACGCAGCCCCGTGCTGCAGGTGGGGCTGCCCGGCGTCGCACTGGTGACAAGACTTGGTGACCCCAGTCACCCCGGTCTGCACACAGTACTCTTCAGGCGGAGTCCCACACGTATTGGTGGCCACCACGGTCACGTTGAAGGCAGCGTTGACGAACTCGGGCATGCAGCGCTGCGGCCGCCCGCCCTCGTCCGTGCACTCGTCCATGGCTGCCCAGGCACAGGTCGCCGCGGCGGCCGCCAGAGTGACCAGCACGGGCCAGAGCCGCCCTCGGAGCCGCAGGGCCGGCGCGGCTCGCTGGCTGCCCCTCATCCCGCGGCCCGCGCGCTGGGCCACTGCGAAGGCAAGGGGGCCGGCGCGTTCCTCTCGGCGAGAGGCGTCCTCAGGAGGCCGCTCCGCGGGCTGAGCCTGGGGGCCCTGGGGCCGGACTCTCGGGGCGGGCGGTGGCGGTGGCTCGCGCCGGAGAGACTAGCGGGTGGGCGCCCCTAGCGAGGACCGAGCGGCTAGCTGAGCAGTGCCCCTGCGCGCCGCCTCCGCGCCTCCCTCACCCACTCAGGACACAGCCCGCACTCGGCACCGACCCCCGACTTCCTCGCGCGTGCCCGAGAGCGCGCCCCCGGGGAGGAAGAAGCTGGGAGTGGGTCAGCAGGGTGGGGTCTGGGAGAGGAGAAAACTCAACCCCAGCCTCAGCAGCTCCCGCGGCTCCGGTAAATTCTCTCCCACCCTCCGCGCCCCCTGGACTGCGCGTCCGCCCCGGCGACTGAAGGCGGCGGCGGTGGGGGCGGGAGCAGCGGCGGCGTCTCGCGCTCGGGCCCGCGGCGCGCGACTGTCGGGGGAGGGGCGCGAGAGGTGGGCGGAGAAGGGGGCAAGGGGAGGGGGAGGGGCGGCGGGGCGGTGCATGCCGGGAGGGAAGGGGAGGCTTCGGAGCCCCGGCACCCTGGTAAGCCGGTAAGACTCCGGGGTCCTCGGGCTCCGGGTCCCCGGAGGACTCTGGAGTGGGGGAGGGGGCAAAGGAGAGAGACTTAAATGGGCGACGCCGGGCCAGTGAGGTCGCTCAGCGTTGGTCCGCTAGTCAGTTTGGACAGCGATAGGAGGGTGTCCGCGGGTCCGGTGTCAGTCCTCGCGGCCAGCGCAGCAGCCACCCTGGGCCCGGGACTTGAGGGACCCGGCGAGGAGAGCTGCCCCGGGGTGCCCTGGCCCTCACCGCCGCCCCGGGAACGCCCCCTGCTGTGCCGGGCCGGCTCCAACCGCTTGCCAGGAGAGGTCCTGGGGCGACCAGGGGAGGAGGAGCTGACATGGTCCCTGGAGAATAAAGGGCCTGATTGCAGCATCAGAATGAATTTTGTGAAGCGATTTCCTGCCGCTTAATTGAAGTGTAACCAGTCGTTTAACCAGAGAAGGAAGGAAGTGAAAAGGCTGGGAATGGAATGACATTTTTCCCCTGGGTACGCAGACCCGCTGCGAAATTATTCCACTGTGTTGTTTGTGTTCTCCAGCTTGCCTTTAAAAGACTCGAAATTATCTGGATTCTGACATCTTCCTTTTTGGGCCTGCTGAGTCACGGAATATTTTCAGTGCCAGAATGACTCAGTTCACAGAACCCGAGCCAGAAGATCATGAGTTTTAGTCCCCGATCAGAACCTGGGCACTTACCCAGTGCTGATAGGGCAGGCAAAGACCAGGCAGGCAGGGTGCTATAAAAGCGCACCCGCCCCAAGACGGCGGTTTTTAAACCTTTGGGTCCCCCAAGTAAAGAGGGTGCACAAAGTGGATGGGACGTGATACGGATTTGCGTTCTGTTTCTAACTTTTCAGGACCCTAATGATAAAATGGAAATAATAAAATGCATGGCAGATGCAAAACACCACACTATTGGTTCAGTGGTTCCGCTGAGATAGGAATAGTGGGAATCTGATTCAATGAAATAAGTAAATGTTAGGGGACTATGGTTAGGGTCGGTGTTAGCCCCAGGACTCCCAATTAGGAGGGCCTCAAGGATAATGGTTGGGTGAAGAAGGAAGGGTTATCTAGGGACCTGTTAATGTTGCTGAGCCGCTTTAGCAAGCACAGGGATCACCGCTGGTTTATTTGATGAGATTGGTGGAGATTATGCATGGTTTAAAATCTCTAACCCCGGGCGGCGCCTGTGGCTCAGTGAGTAGGGCGCCGGCCCCATATGCCGAGGGTGGCGGGTTCAAACCCAGCCCCGGCCAAACTGCAACAAAAAAATAGCCGGGTGCTGTGGTGGGCACCTGTAGTCCCAGCTACTCGGGAGGCTGAGGCAAGAGAATAGCTTAAGCCCAGGAGCTGGAGGTTGCTGTGAGCTGTGTGAGGCCATGGCACTCTACCAAGGGGCATAAAGTGAGACTCTGTCTCTACAAAAAAAAAAAGAATGAATAAAATCTCTAACCCCTCTCATTGTTGGCACCTTCCCTTTAGGAGAATCAAGCTATGGAGACCATAATAAGGGTTTTTTTTGTTTTGTTTTTCGTTTTTGTTTTTTTTTTAGGCTGGGCAAGGGACTTGAAGAGAAACTTCTCTGAAGAAGACAGGCACACGGCCTTCAGACATGAAAAAATGCTCATCATCTTTAATCATCAGAGAAATGCAAATCAAAACTACTTTGAGATATCATCTAACTCCAGTGAGACTAGCCTACATCACAAAATCCCAAGACCAGAGATGTTGGCATGGATGTGGAGAAAAGGGAACACTTTTGCACTGCTGGTGGGAATGCAAATTAATACATTCCTTTTGGAAAGAGATATGGAGAACACTTAGAGATCTAAAAATAGATCTGCCATTCAATTCTGTAATCCCTTTACTGGGCATATACACAGAAGACCAAAAATCACATCATAACAAAGATATTTATCAGAATATTTATTGCAGCCCTATTCATAATTGGTAAGTCATGGAAAAAGCCCAAGTGCCCATCGATCCACGAATGGATTAATAAATTGTGGTATATATACACCATGGAATATTATGCATCCTTAAAGAAAGATGAAGACTTTACCTCTTTCATGTTTACATGGATGGAGCTGGAACATATTCTTCTTAGTAAAGTGTCTCAAGAATGGAAGAAAAAGTACCCAATGTACTCACCCTTATTATGAAACTGATGTAGGACCTTCACATGAAAGCTATAACCCAGTTACAACCTAAGAATAGGGAGAAGGGGGAAAGGGAGGGGAGGGAGGGGGGAGGTAGGTGGAGGGAGGGGGATTAATGGGATTACACCTGCGGTGCATCTTACAAGGGTATATGTGAATCTTAGTAAATGTGGAATGTAAAGGTCTTAGCAAAATAACTAAGAAAATGCCAGGAAAGTTATGTTAACTAGTGTGATGAAAATGTGTCAAACGGTCTATGAATCAAGTGTATGGTGCCCCATGATCATACTAATGTACCCAGCTATGATCTAATAAAAAATAAAAAAATAATAAAAAATAAAAATAGGATGAGTCACATAATAAGGTTTTAATGCTCTCATATTTGAGATGAAGCAAAATAAATATATTCATTTATACTTAGGGATGATATTGTCTCTCAGTCCTTCATTGTATTTGAGAACAATGAAGGCATATAGGACAAAGATAAGGCGTATCTGTAACTTTATTTACAACTTTCCCTAGTTGTAAGTAAAGTTGCAGATATTTGTAATAAATAGTATATTTCTATTTTAATGAAGATATTAATGCATTTGCCTGATTATAACTTTTCAGTACTTTATTAGATATTGGCAAACCAAAGGGTAGGTATCTTTTTGTTTTCCATCAACAGTCAAGATAAAGATAAGGAGACTCCAAAGGCTGCAAAATTAACATAAATATGTGTCTTTGTCACTGCTCCCTTTTGTGTGTTCATGTCCAAGATTAACTTCAAGTTATTACTTATGTAAATTTCCCCATAATTTAATTACCAGAAACTGTTATATCTAAAGCACATAAAGATACTTTGAATTAATATCTAACAAGGAAGTATCTATTAATATTTTGAAGAGAGGCAAAGTATAACCAGTCAATGTGCTTAATGATAAAAATGTGGCTCCATCATCATGATTGTTATTTCTGTATAAAATGAGTTATTTTTATATGTTTAATTTTTTTATTAAATCATAGCTGTGTATTCTTATGTGTTTAAAAAGGTATCATACCTCTTTCATGTTTACATGGATGGAGCTGGAACATATTCTTCTTAGTAAAGTATCCCAAGAATGGAAGAAAAAATACCCAATGTACACAGCCCTACTATGAAACTAATTTGGGACTCTCACATGAAAGCTATAACCCAGCTACAACTTAACAACAGGGGGAAGTGGGAAAGGGGGGGGTAGGTAGAGGGAGGGGAATCGGTGGGATCACACCTGTGGTGCATATTACAGGGGTATTTGCGAAACTTGGTAAATGTAGAATATAAATGTTTTGGCACAGTAACTGAGATAACGCCGGAAAGGCTATGTTAACCACTGTGATAAAAAAGTGTCAAATGGTTTATGAAGTGAGTGTATGATGCCCCATAATCATATCATTGTATACAGTTATGATTTAATAAAAAAATTAAAAAAAAAATAAAAAAATAAAAAGGTATCAACTTTGAAAACATATTGCTCCACTATTTGCATCTTGATTCAAACAAACCAATGGTTAAAACAAAAAAAATATAACACACTTTGGGAAATCTGAGCACTTACTAGATATTTGATGAGATCAATAGATTAAGTATTTTAGCTGCAGTCAACTAAAAAGAAAGTAAAGGTGTAGTTAAAAAAATGAGGGTAGCAGGCGGCGCCTGTGGCTCAGTGAGTAGGGTGCCAGCTCCATATACTGAGGGTGGTGGGTTCAAACCCAGGCCCGGCCAAACTGCAACATAAAATAGCCAGGCATTGTGGTGGGCGCCTGTAGTCCCAGCTACTTGGGAGGCTGAGGCAAGATAATCACCTAAGCCCAGAAGCTGGAGGTTGCTGTGGGCTGTGTGACGCCATAGTACTCTACTGAGGGCGATAAAGTGAGACTGTCTCAAAAAAAAAATGAGGGTGGCGCCTGTAGCTCAGTGGGTAGGGCGCAAGCCACATACACCAAGGCTGGTGGGTTGGAACCTGACCGGAGGCCCGAGAAAACAACAATGACAACTACAACAAAACAAATAGCCTGGCCTTGTGGCACGCGCCTGTAGTTCTAGCTACTTGGGAGGTTGAGGCAAGAGAATCGCTTAAGCCCAGGAGTTAGAGGTTGCTGTGAGCTGTGGCGCCACAGCACTCTACTGAGGGCGACACAGTGAGACTCTGGCTCAAAGATAAATAAATAAATAAATAAAAGGAAATGTGTGGGAGATTTTCTTTTACTGCAATTTACTATGATTTTCAAAAAATTTCAAAGCCTTTTTAACACATGTACTTAAGTGCTGGGGAACACTGTCGTCTACTAAGCAGACATGGTGCTTAGAGGAATAATGTGAACAGACAGGAAACATTGGATTCAAGTCCTTCAAAAGGGTAGATAGCTACCCTTTGGTTTGCCAATATCTAATAAAGTACTGAAAAGTTATAATCAGGAAAATGCATTAACATCTTTATTAAAATAGAAATATACTATTTATTACAAATATCTGCAACTTTATTTACAACTAAGGAAAATTGTAAAGTTGTAAATAAAGTTACAGATACACCTTTTGTCCTATATGCCTTCCTTGTTCTCAAATCTTCATTGTTCTCATCGTCTTAGCTATGATGACTCTGTGGCACTCTACCCAGGACCACAGAGTAAGACTGTCTCAAAAAAACAAAAAAAAGATCTTAGTGCCTAGTCATTAGTGCCCGTATATAGCAGAATAGCAGGTTGAGGGGATGATGTAGCTGTTTATTGTACATGCAAGAGATCTCCAAATTTTTTTAATTCCATTTAGAACTCCAGAGAAAAGAGATTTCTCCTCATTGGGATCTATATAAATAATTTCAAAGAAAGATGCTGATCGACCTGGCTTTGGTCACCTGGCATACCCACCACTAGCCAGGTGAATAGAATAACATAATTGGCAGCCTACCAGAAAACCATGGAGTTTGGGAAAAACAATTCAAAAGAAAGGTTGCTGTTGCCAGAAAGAGGCAGATTATATAGCAGAAACAAACAACAGATGTCTACTATATCAGGATTTAGAATGTGTGACATAATTAGAAAAGTAATTGAAAAGTGTGTATTGACCTTTCAAGATTGCAGCTTTGTCCTTTTTTTCTCTTATAATTACCGGTGTGTTTATTTTTACATTCTTCGGTCTTTCTGACCTCATTTCCTTGTATTCTTCCCAAACCTGAGCACCACTATCCTCCTTGCCTTATCTTTTCTATTTAAAAATGCAACTTAATAATTACTATTAATAATACAACAGTGTCAGCCTATATTTGCATACTATTTTATGCTTTTCAAAATTACACCGAAGTGTTACCACCTACATAGAGGTGAAGAGACTAAGACTCAAGGAGATTAAATAACTTCTGTGGACTAGGAGGAAGCAAAGTCAGGGCATGCGCCTGCTCTTTCTGGCTCTCTGTCCAATGCTCTTTCCTTTTCTGTTGTATAAAGGTCATGATAGGGAAGAGGGCAAAGGAAAAGCTGCCTCCCGTTTCCATGGTTTTCAGGTTATCAAATAAGCATGTAAAATTAGGTGAAAATTAATCTGATACTAGAAGAGAATGACAATATCCCTCTTCAAAGTTACAGTGACTACACATGATACTTTGTTTTAGGCTTATAGATGCTGCCTGGGTTCTTGGTACAAATCCAAGCATAACAAGATAAGATATCTTTTGTGGCTGTGCTCAGGTAAAGACAGGATTCCTCTTGTATGAGGTAAAACCCTTTTTTCCCACCCAGCCCCATGCACCCAATTCTTTTTTTTTTTTTTGCAGAACTGTCCAAACTCCTTTATATTTTAAATGTTTTAAACTGAACACAATAACTATACATATTTATAGGGTACATACAGCTGTTCTGATAACATATGATGTATACTGATAAGGGTAATTTGCATATCTACCACCTCAAACATTTATCATTTCTTTGTGTTAAGAACATTTAATATGGGGTGGCGCCTGTGGCTCAGTCAGTAAGGCGCCAGCCCCATATACCAAGGGTGGCGGGTTCAAACCCAGCCCTGGCTGAACTGCAACAAAAAAATAGCTGGGCGTTGTGGCAGGCACCTGTAGTCCCAGCTACTTGGGAGGCTGAGGCAAGAGAATCGCTTAAGCCCAGGAGTTGGAGGTTGCTGTGAGCTGTATGAGGCCATGGCACTCTGCCAAGGGCCATAAAGTGAAACTCTGTCTCTACAAAAAAAAAAAGAACATTTAATATCCTCTCTTCTAGCTATTTGAAAATGTATAACATATATATCATATATAATAAATTATTGTTAATTATAGCCTATAGTGCTATATAAAACACTAGAACTTATTCCTCCCATCCTTATATCTTTTTTTTTTCTTTTTGTTTTTTGAGACACACTCTGTGGCCCTGCATAGAATGCTGTGGCATCATAGCTCACAGCAACCTCAAACACTTTGGCTCAAAGAATCCTCTTGCCTCAGCCTTCCAAGTAGGTGAGACTACAGGTGCTGGCACAGAACACCCAGCTAGTTTTTCTATTTAGTAGAGATGGGGTTCTTGCTCTTGCTCAGGCTGATCTCAAACTCCTGAGCTCAGATGATCTACCCACCTCAGCCCTCCAGAGTGCTAGGATTACAGGCAGGAGCCACCACACCGGGCCTCTTATATCCTTTGTCCAGTGGATCCCTCTAGCCTTCTCCTCGTTGCTCTCCCCAACCTCTAATAACTACTATTCTACTGTAGTCTATAAATTCAACTTTTTTAGCTTCTTCATATGAGAAGAACATGCAGTACTTATCGCTCTTTTCCTCTCTTATTTCATTTAACATACTGTCCTCCAGGTTCATCCATTTTGCTGTGAAGGACAGGATTTCATTTTTATATGGCTGTATGGTGTTCCATTGTGTATATATACCACATTTTCTTTATCCATTCATCTGTCGATAAACACTTAGGTTGATTCCTGTCTTGGCTATTGTGAATAGTGCTACAATAAACAGAAGGTGCCAATACCTCTTTGATGTATGATTTCTTTTTTTTTTTTTTTGTAGAGACAGAGTCTCACTGTACCGCCCTTGGGTAGAGTGCTGTGGCGTCACACGGCTCACAACAACCTCTAATTCTTGGGCTAACGCGATTCTCTTGCCTCAGCCTCCCGAGTAGCTGGGACTACAGGCGCCCGCCACAATGCCTGGCTATTTTTTTGTTGCAGTTTGGCCGGGGCTGGGCTAGAACCCACCACCCTCGGCATATGGGGGCGGCGCCCTACTTACTGAGCCACAGGTGCCGCCCGATGTATGATTTCCTTTCCTTTGAATGTGGAGGTGAGATTGCTGGGTCATATGTAGTTAGTTCTATTGGTAGGTTTTTGAGGAACTTCCATGCTGTTCTCCTAAATGACTGTTTATAGTCTCACCAATAGCATTTAAAAGTTCCTTTTCTCTGCCCATGCACCAAAGTCAAGCCATCTTTATATTGTGATACTAGTTTTAGGAGGAAGAGAAAAAAGGACATATATCATAATTTATAAGATTTAAACCACAACTTTATTATGATATATAAGCACAATAAAAAGGAAATATTTCCAAAAACGAGTAACAAAGCCAAATCTCACCCCAACTCAAAATCTCCCACAAAGAGAAGAGAGAACTTCAGATCTTAAAAATATTCTTTTATTACCAGATGTGAACTCTATCCTGCTACAGAGAATAGAGCGATAAATAATCTTTTATATGCAGATGACATGGTTTTATTGTGGAAACCAGAACATCCTTACCAAGTTGTTGACCCTGTAATTTCTGTTAGAGTAACTCTTTTAAAATCAAAATTATTATTGGTAGTTTTCCCCCAACATTTAATTGCCTTTAGTCTATTACCTCATTCCATTATGGAGGTATATTTTGCAAGAGTTTTTTTTTTTTTTTATGATATGCCTGGGAATTATATTGTTCAAAATTAGAAATTCACAGCTCTTTGAGTGAGATATTTGTGGGGCTGTGGTGGAAGGTTATAACCCGAACTTGAAATTTTTTCCAGCTGAAATAATTATGGTTCTTGCACAATTCAAGGGTAACACATAAAATCCAACAGTTTGAGTGTTGGATGAAGTGTCACAAAATGCACATACTTGTGTAATCACTACCCAGGGTCTAGAAAATCAGACCCAGGGTCTAGAAAGAAAACATTACCCCAACACAGAAGCCCCATCCTGTCCCCAGCCAGTGAGGACCCTTCTCCCCAAATGTAGCCTGTTCTTAATTCTGACACCATAGAATAGTTTTGCTTGTTTTTGAACGCTATTTAAATGAAATCACACAGTATATATTGGGGGAGGGGTTCTTTTGATTAATACATTTTTGACATGTAGCTATATTGATGTATGTAGCAATAATTCATTATTTTTCTTTGTTATGTGTGGTATTCTGTTGCATAAATAAACTACAATTTGATCATTTTACTGTTGTTGAACAATTTAGTAGTTTCAAGTTTGAAACTATTATGAAGACTGTTACTATCAACATTCTTACTTGTCTTTTGGAAATACATTTTATACACATTCTCTCTCTCTCTGTCTCTCTCTGTCATACTGGGTATACATAGTATATACCTAGGATTGGAATTGCTGGGTCAGGAGCGTAGGTATATGCTCAAATTTGGTGTACACACTGCTAAACTGTTTTCCATACTAGTTGTATCAATATTCCCTCCCATCAGCTGTTGTTGCTGTGAGAGTTGCTGTTTTATCACATCTTCATCAAGACTTGACATTTTTAAGTGTTTTTAATCTTACTGTTTAGGCTAATGTTATTATAATATTGGCACAGAACTTGATTGAGACCCTCAAGCTCCACTTTATGTATATGTTTGCATAAATGATAAATTATTTGTATCATTGGGTATACATTATTTAATTGTGGCTTTAATTTCTAATTCTTTCATTACTAATTGGGCTGGCCTGCTTTTCATATATTTATTAGCCATTTTATGTTTTTGCTATTTTTTCTATTGTTATTTTTTCTTAATAATTTGTAGGAATGCTTTGTACATTTTGGATATAGGCCCCTAGTTCTATGTGTTTTAAGTTTCTTTTATCACTATGTAGTTCGCCTTTTCCCTCTTTAATAGTGTTTCTTCTTTTAAAACTTTTACTATGGGGCAGAGCCTGTGGCTCAAAGGAGTAGGGCGCCAGCCCCATATGCCAGAGGTGGTGGGTTCAAACCCAGCCCCAGTCAAAAACTGCAAAAAAAAAAAAAAAAAAAAAACTTTTACTATGGCCAGGCACAGTGGTTTACACCTGCAATCCTAGCACTCTGGGAGGTTGAGGTGGTTGGATTTCTCTGAACTCACAGGTTCAAGACCAGCCTAGGCAAGAGAGAGATCCTGGGCTCGGTGCCTGTGGCTCAAGCAGCTAAGGCGCCAGCCACATACACCTGTGCTAGCAGGTTCGAATCCAGCCTGGGCCTGCCACACGATGACGGCTGCAACCAAAAAAAAAAAAAATGGCCAGGCATTGTGGCAGGCACCTGTAGTCCCAGCTACTTGGGAGGCGGAGGCAGGAGAATCGCTTGAGTCCAGGAATTGGAAGTTGCTGTGAGCTGTGATGCTACAGCACTCTACCCAGCTTGAGGCTCTGTCTCAAAAAAAAAAAAAAAATTTACTATGGAAAAATTCAAATATAAACCAAAGCAGGGAGAATTACCCAATGAAACCTCAGCTTCAAAAAAGATGCTTAATAGCTGGGTGTTGTGGCAGGCCCCTATAGTCCCAGATTCTTGGGAGGCTGAGGCAAGAGAATTGCTTAAGCCCAATTGCTGTGAGCTGTGATGCCACAGCACTCTACTGAGGGTGACACAGTGAAACTCTGTATAAAAAAAAAAAAATGCTTGACAAATCTTATTTCAGCTATTCTCCCTCACTTCTCCCCAATCTTACTTCAAATTATTTTGAAGCAAAATCACAAATATTATACCATTTCATTTGATCATGTCCTATGTCAAAAAGAAATGCCTCATTGTAATGTTATCCAATTATGAACTCTAAGATTAGTGCTGTATGTATACTCATTTCATAAATCTTTAAAGTTATTAATTTATTCTTCTATGTGATCTGGAAATTTTATGTTTCACATTTAAATGTTTAATTCACATATATTTTTCAATATGGCTACATGTTACCAAATCACCATTATTAAAAAGACTATTCTTTCTCCCATCACTCTGCAGTGTGACCTTCGTTACCAATCAAATGCTTAAGTGGTCTGTTTCAGATACTTATTTGTATTTTGCTTCCTTGTCGCTTTATAGCAGTTTGATATCCAGAAGTATAAGCCCTCCCACACTATTTTTTTCTTCAAGACTATTTTGGTCCTATACACTTCTGTAGAATTTCAGAATTGTTGTGTCAATTCCCACCCACCCCCCAAAAAAAACTACCTGGAATTTTGCTTTTGGTATAGAATCTTCTACATCATTTATTAAATGTTTTGCCAAGTACAATATGTTTTTTAAATCTTATTATTTGGTTGTTTGTTACTAGAATATAAAAACACAATTGAGTGGGGTGTAGTGGTTCACGGCTATATAATCCTAGCACTCTAAGAGGCCGAGGCGGGTGGATTGCCTGAGCTCATGGGTTCGAGACCAGCCTGAGCAAGATCAAGACCCCCATCTTTAAAAATAGCCAGTCATTGTGGCAGACGCCTGTCGTCCCAGCTACTTGGGAAGCTAGGCAAGAAAATCGCTTGAACCCAAGAGGTTGCCGTGAGCTATGATGCCACAGCACTCTACCAAGGGTGACAAAGTGAGACTGTCTCAAAAAAAATAAAATAATTAAATAAATGAATAAATAACACAATTGATGGCTCAGCACCTGTAGCTCAAGTGGCTAGGGTGCCAGAGCTGGCAGGTTCGAATCCAGCCCAGGCCACCAAACAACAATGACAACTACATCTTAAAAATACCTGGGCGTTGTGGCGGATACCTGTAGCCCCAGCTACCTGGGAGGCTGAGGCAAGAAAATTGCTTAAGCCCAAGAGTTTGAGGTTGCTGTGAGCTGTGACACCAAAGCAGTCTACACAGGGCAACAGCTTGAGACTCTGTCTAAAAAAAAAAAAAAAAATTATTTTTTCATGTTGGTCTTGTCTCCAACAAGTCAACAACCTTACAAAAATCATATATTATGTCCCATAATTTGTGAATTATTCTAGATTTTCCATCTACCTAATCAGGTAATCTGTGCACAGTAATAGTTCTATTTCTTATTTTCTAATTTTATTACTTTTTAGTTCTTTTTCTTGTCTAGAAAAACATACAGTATAATGTGGAATAAGAACATTGACAGTGGGCACCTTTATCTTATGATCTCAAAGGGAAAGTAAAATGTTTCTTGTATTTTTTTTTTGTGTTTACCTTTTATCAAATTAAAAAATTTTCCTTATATCCCTTAGTCAAAAGCATTTTTATAATTAAGAAAGAATGTTGAAATTCGTCATTATTTTTCTATATCTATTGAAATGCTCATATGACTTTTGTATTGTACATATCACATGATATTATTTTGTTAATGTGATGAATTACATTGATTGATTATTAAATGCTAAACAAATCTTCCATTCCCAAAATTTAAACCAAATTGGATTGTGCTGTTATATTTTTATCCATAACTAGATTTCTAGTGTCTAACGTTTTATTTAGGATGTTTTCATCTATGTTAATGAGAGGAATTGTCCACTAGCGTTCCTTTTTTTTGTTTGTTTGTTTTTTTTTTTGAGACAGAGCCTCAAGCTGTTGCCCTGGGTAGAGTGCTGTAGCATCACAGCTCACAGAAACCTCAAACTCCTGGGCTCAAGCGATTCTCCTGCCTCCGCCTCCCAAGTAGCTGGGACTATAGGTGCCTGCCACAACATCCTATTGTGCTATTTTTTGGTTGCAGCTGACATTGTTGTTTGGTGGGCCAGGCCTGGATACGCACCTGCCAGCTCAGGTGTGTGTGGCTGGCGCCTTAGCTATTTAAGCCATAGGCGCTGAGCCTAGTGTTCCTTTTTAAAAGACATACACATCAGGATTTAGTTATCAAGATTATACTGTCTTTATACAACATATTGTGAAGTATCTCTCATTTTCTGTTTTTGGAAATAATTATTTTAACTGTTATTTCATCTTTAAATGTTGGGAAGATTTTACCAGTAAAGCCATCTATGCCTGTTTTTTATTTATTTGGGGGGATTGAGAAAAATTTTAATAGTAGATTTCTTTTTTTATGTAATACAGAATGACTTAAAATTTTTATTTCTTCTATAATAAATATTCTTCTATAAGAAGAAATTTTTATTCTTACTTCTGTTTTAGTAAGTTGTGTTTTTCAAGAAATTTGTCAATTTTATCCATATCTAAAATTTATTGAGATAGAGTTATCCAAAATAACCTCTATTCTCTCTTTTTTTTTGCAGTTTTTGGCTGGGGCTGGGTTTGAACCTGCCACTTACAGCATATGGGGCCAGCACCCTACTCCTTGAGCCACAGGCACTACCCAACTTCTATTCTCTTTTTAATGATGGTAGGAACTTTATTCATCCCTGACATTGGTGTTTTCTCCCTTTTCTTGACTTACTGAAGTTTGTCACTTTCATTCATTGCTACAAATTACCAGCTTTTGGCTTTGGAATTTTTCTCCATTATTTGCTTACTATGTCATTCATTGGTGTTTCTTATTATTTTCTTCCTTCATCTTTGAGTTTAAAATCTTATTCTGAATTTTCAAGATGAAATCTTAGATCATTAACTTCAACCATTTTTTTCTTTTCTTTTTTTTTTTTTTTTTTGTAGAGACAGAGTCTCACCTTATCGCCCTCAGTAGAGGGCCGTGGCGTCACACAGCTCACAGCAACCTCCAAATCCTTGGGCTTAGGCGATTCTCTTGACTCAGCCTCCCAAGTAGCTGGGACTACAGGCGCCCGCCACAACGCCCGGCTATTTTTTTGTTGCAGTTTTGGCCGGGGCTGGGTTTGAACCCGCCACCCTCGGCATATGGGGCTGGCGCCCTACCCTCTGAGCCACAGGCGCCGCCCTCTTTTTTCTTTTCTTTTTCTTTTTTTTTTTTTTGAGACAGAGTCTCACTATGTCACCTTGGTAGAGTGCTGTAGCATCAAAGCTCACAACATCCTCAAACACTTGAGCTTAAGTGATTCTCTTTCCTCAGCCTCCCAAGTAGCTGGGACTACAGGCCCCTGCCACAAAGCCCAGCTATTTTTTTGTTGTAGTTGTCATTGTTGTTTAGTAGGTCTGGGCCGAGTTCGAACCTGCCAGGTGCGATATATGTGGCCAGTGCCCTAACCACTGAGCTACAGGCACCGAGCCTCAGCCATTTTTTTCTAACACATGCATTTAAGTATATAGATTTCCCTCTAAACAACACTTTTACTACATCTCAAGAGTTGTTTGTTTTTTTTGTTTGTCTGTTTGTTTTTTTTTTTTGTAGAGACAGAGTTTCACTTTATGGCCCTAGGTAGAGTGCCATGGCATCACACAGCTCACAGCAACCTCCAACTCCTGGGCTTAAGCGATTCTCTTGCCTCAGCCTCCTGAGTAGCTGGGACTACAGGCGTTCGCACAACGCCCGGCTATTTTTTTGTTGCAGTTCGGCCGGGGTCGGGTTTGAACCCGCCACCCTCCGTATATGGGGCCGGCGCCTTACTGACTGAGCCACAGGTGCTGCCCCATCTCAAGAGTTTTGTTGTGCCTTATTATTACTATTACAGTTCAAAATATATATATATATATATATTTTTTTTTTTTTTTTTTTTGGTGGTTTTTGGCCAGGGCTGGGTTTGAACCCACCACCTCTGGCATATGGGACCGGTGCCCTACTCCTTGAGCCACAGGCGCCATCCTTCAAAATATTTTTTAATTTCTGTTGCAGGTTCTATTTCGGCCTATAGCCTATTTACACATATTGCTTAATTTCCAAACATTAAGAATTTCTAGTTATCTTTCTTATTACAGTATTGGTATTACTGCATATTGTTATTTATTTTTTCTTTTTTTTTTTGAGACAAAGTCTCACTCTGTTGCCCTAGGGTTGAGTGCCATGGTGTCATCATTCACAACAGCCTCAAACTCTTGTTGAGACAAGCGATCCTCTTGTCTCAGCCTCCTGAGTAGCTGGGACTACAGGTACCTGGCTGGTTTTTCTATTTTTAGTAGGGACAGGCTCTCACTCTTGCTCAGGCTCGTCTCGAACACCTGAACACAGGTGATCCACCTGCCTCAGCCTCCCAGAATGCTGGGATAACAGGTGTGAGCCACCACGCCCAGCTTGTATATTGTTACTTTAAAGTGAATAATTGGGACCTTGACTTTCCTGCTCACTTGGGTTGTAGAATCTGTTTAGCTGCCTTTTAAAGAGGTAAGAAAGAAGACTCAATGATCTGAGCAAATGGGAAAAGGAGGGTTCTGTCTGACCCACTGTCTGAGCTCAGGAGCTGGAGACCAGCCTAAACAAGACCAAGACCCCCATCTCTACTAAAAATAAAAAATAAAAAAATAGCCAGGCATTGTGGTGAGCACCTGCAGTCCCAGCTACTCAGGAGGCTGAGGCAAGAAGATGGCTTGAGCCCAGGAATTTGAGGTGTGCGCTATGATAACACCATGGCACTCAACCCAGGGCAATGGAGTGAGACTATGTCTCAAAAAAATAAAAGAACATTAGTAGAATTTTTCTGGCATAAGGCACGCCTGTCTTTTTTTTTTTTTTTTTTTTTTTCAGTTTTTGGCCAGGGCTAGGTGTGAACCCACCACCTCCGGCCTATGGGGCCAGCACCCTACTCCTTTGAGCCACAGGCACCGCCCACTCTTGTCTTATTTTTAACCCCATCTGGACATTTGTGCTAATGAAGCATTGATTACTTATTCTAGAATGAGTTATGAGAAGGACAGACCAAACAGAAAAGTCCTCTAGTGAATATACCTACTTAGAAGACAGAATCGACACAGGAGGAAAACCACTGACCCATGAGTATGAGGGAGAAAGAACCGTGGAGAATGAATTTGCGTTTTCTAGCTTGGTCAGTTCAATGGATGGTGAAGCCATTAACAGAGGTAGAGAAAACAGTGGAACAGATTTAAGAGTAAAAATAAGTGTTTCTACAGTTAGAAATTCAAGTCTCTTGGATCATCCTTTGTTGAAGTTTGTTTACCAAGAACTAATCTATAACTATGTTGTAATAATATTTTTCTTAAAAAAAGATCCTTGTCTACGGAAACACTGGAAAAGTAAACTTTGTTACTAGCTAAAAAACACCTCCCTACTTTGAGTCTTAGCCCAGTTTCTCTTGCCTACTAGATCTGATGTGCCTGGAGCATGGAAGCATCTGGAGCAGCCACATTTCCTTACTCAAGCCAAAACAAGTTAACTCATCTGTGGCTTATCTCATATCCGCCCTGTAGATCTCATGGGAGGATATAGCCTTTATTACTAAAATAATGTGTAGAAAACAAAAATAGCGTGGAAAGAAGTTTCTGAACATAATCTTTATAGTTGATTTTCGAAATAACTTACTTACAGTTAACATTAATGTCTTGTGTTTAAATACTGTTTGGTTTTGTAACTCTGTTATGTTTTTTTTCTTTGTATTCTTATGGGCATTGATTCAACTTTGGGATATCTTTCTTTCTTTTTTTTTTTTTTCAACAAACAAGTATTTATTGAGCGCCTACATGTGCCAGGCACTGTTCTAGACCCCCCCCCCCCGCAAAGAAAAAAAGATAAAAGGCAGCAAACACGAATTCTGAGGGAGAGGAAAGGGGTAGTTGAGGAAGAAGGTTAAGGAGACTGAGAAGCTTGAGGTGATAGGGGCTGTGCCTTAGTCCTCCTCTTCAGCCTCTTCACCAAAATCCTCCTCCTCTTCTGTGGTGGCATCCTGGTACTGCTGACACTCAGAGACGAGGTCATTCACGTTGCTCTCAGCTTCGGTGAATTCCATCTCATCCATACCCTCGCCTGTATACCAATGGAGGAATGTCTTCCAGAGGAACATGGCAGTGAACTGCTCTGAGATGTGCTTGAAGAGCTCCTGGATGGCTGTGCTGTGCTGTTGCCAATGAAGGTGACTGCCATCTTGAGGCCACGAGGTGGGATGTCACAAACAGCTGTCTTGACATTGTTGGGGATCCATTTGACGAAGTAGCTGCTATTCTTGTTCTGCATATTGAGCATCTGCTCATCTACCTCCTTCATGGACATCCGTCCACGGAAGACAGCAGCCACGGTGAGGTATCGGCCACGGTGGGGGTCACAGGCAGCCATCATGTTCTTGGCATCAAAGACCCGCTGGGTGAGTTGTGGCACAGTGAGAGCCCGATACTGCTGGCTTCCACGGCTGGTGAGAGGGGCAAAGCCAGGCATGAAGAAGTGGAGATGTGGGAAGGGCACCATGTTGACTGCCAGCTTGCGGAGGTCAGCGTTGAGCTGGCCAGGGAAACAGAGGCAGGTGGTGACACCACTGATGGAGGCTGAGACAAGGTGGTTCAGGTCCCTATAAGTTGGTGTGGTCAACTTTAGAGTATGGAAGCAGATGTTGTAAAGGCCTCGTTGTCAATGCAGTAGGTCTCATCACTGTTCTCTACCAACTGATGGACAGAAAGGGTGGCATTATAGGGCTCAACCACGGTATCAGACACTTTGGGTGAAGGCACCACACTGAAGGTATTCATGATGCGGTCAGGATACTCTTCTCGGATCCTGCTGATAAGGGGTGTGCCCATTCCAGAACCTGTGCCCCCACCCAGCGGGTGGGTCAGCTGGAAGCCCTGCAGGCAGTCACAGCTCTCTGCCTCCTTCCGTACCACATCCAGGACTGAATCAACCAGCTCAGCCCCTTCTGTATAGTGGTCCTAGGCCCAGTTGTTGCCTGCCCCAGACTGACCAAAAACAAAGTTGTCTGGTCTGAAGATTTGGCCAAAAGGACCTGAGCGAACAGAGTCCATGGTCCCGGGTTCTAGATCCACCAGGATAGCATGAGGAACGTATTTGCCACCTGTGGCTTCATTGTAGTACACAGAGATTCGGTCTAGCTGCAGATTGCCGTCCCCGTGGTAGGTACCAGTGGGGTCGATGCCATGGGGATCGCTGATCACCTCCCAGAACTTGGCACCAATTTGGTTGCCACACTGGCCTGGATGTACACAATTTCCCTCATAGTTAAAATTTATTGTTTTTGCTCGCCTTGAGCTGTTTAATCTGCTCGGGGCAGATTTAAAAAAATTTTTTTTTCTCTCTGCTGGTCGCAGGCTAAAAGAATGGAACTTACCCCAAAAGCTGGAGCAGCGAGGTCTGAACGCACCGACAGGAAGGTTCTCAGAGTGGGATATCTTTCTTATAATAAGAAAAAAAAAAAAACTCCTAGATTCTGTTTTTTCACTCCTACTGACTGACTTTATAACTTATAGTAAGCCATTTGACCTTTTTACAATTAAGCCCTTGATTGTGAAACACAGATAGTAATGTTTAACTCTCTTACAAGAATAGCATTGTAACTTATTCAATCAAAGGCTTTAAAACACTATCATATCCTTAGGTGGAACGTATTCATAAATACTAATTTTGAATAATTACTGCTATTTCTTTTGAATAATTTCTTGAGTCTTAATATTTAGTGAACCTTTATTATTTGCTAGTTTCTGAAGATAAAAAGAGAAATAATAGGGCAGCGCCTGTGGCTCAGTGAGTAGGGCGCTGGCCCCATATGCCGAGGGTGGCGGGTTCGGACCCAGCCCTGGCCAAACTGCAACAGAAAAATAGCCGGGCGTTGTGGCAGGCGCCTGTAGTCCCAGCTGCTCGGGAGGCTGAGGCAGGAGAATCGCGTAAGCCCAAGAGTTAGAGGTTGCTGTGAGCCATGTGATGCCACGGCACTCTACCTGAGGGCGATACAGTGAGACTCTGTCTCTACAAAAAAAAAAAAAAAGAGAGAGAAATAATATATGACTCCTACCTTCAAGAAAGTCTTCATTTTAGTAGAAAAGATAAACAATAAGATAAAAAGGTCAACATAACAAAGCACAATTCCATGAATGGCCAAGTGAATCACTAGAAGAAAAAAGTGGAAAAAAAAAAAATACACAGAAATGTTACCTACCAAGTTGTTTGAGGCAAGGCATATTTTTTAACTTAGGATCTCCTTTTTCACAAGGATGTAGTTAAGAGAGTTGGCCTTGGATCCAGACCATCTGTATTTAACTACTAGTCCAAGCTTCTTAGCCATTTAATGCCTCAGTTACTTCATCTGTAAAATGGGAATACAGATAACAGCAATACCTCAAAGTGGATGAGGACTAAACTCTTACACATGCAAAGTACTTAAAAGGAATTGGCCCTGGCACAGTGTTTTGCACATAGTAAACACATGCTCTTTGATTTAAATTAGCAAATACTTAGGTATGGTTCAGAATTTGGTATTATATCTACTTAAATGTTACTGTTGTTGACAAAGATGACTTAAAGTCTGGAAAGATTTCACCTCATAGAAAAATGAAGAAAGAAATAAAAGGGGCAGCGCCTGTGGCTCAAAGGAGTAGGGTGCCAGCCCCATATGCCAGAGGTGGCAGTTTCAAGCCCAGCCCCAGCCAAAAACTGCAAAAAAAAAGGAAAGAAAAGAAATGAAAGGGAAGTGTGGGCCAGGTAAAAAAATCTGCAGAACAAAGGGAAAGGAGCAGTGTTTTTAAAATGCCATGTGAGCAGGGATACCGCCAGTCTTACAGCCTCCACACCTAGCTAAAGTCTAGCACATGGTAGATTCTCCATAAATTTTTGTTGACTGAAAATCCATCTGAGGGGGGTGGGGTGAGACATACTTCCGAGAATCATCCGGAGCATTATTCAAAAGAAAAAAAATTTTTTGTGACCTCCTCTATAAAATGCCAGAAGACATATCCACTATGAAAAAGTATCAGAAAATCATGATTAAGTAAGAACAGGACAGTGGTAGTCCCGGTACCTAGTGATAAAAATACTAAAATTACCACCTGTGATTACTTTGACGGAAGTGTCTACTGAAGGCAATTAGCAGATGTCAAGGGCTGGCTGTTTCTAAGTACTAACGTATATTGCCCAAACCCTGGTGAAAATGTGTGGTAATGGATTCTGAAGGTATTAAACCAGGAGATGGGAACATAGTGTTCTAATGAACTGGATTTATCAATTGTCATATGAGAGATTCTGGAATCAGTGCACTAACTCAAGCAGCTGAGCATAGTTCTGATTGTTGGCTGGGATTTAACAGTGGTCTATGCTAAGTTGAGATAACAAATTCCTCAGTATCATACAGAACAGTGATTCTGAACCCTATCAGACCTAATGCTCCCTTTTTCTAATTTTCTCCTTTAATTATTCTCAAATGAAATTCATAATTAATATAACCTACTATATATTAATTTCTTTTATTTATTTATTTATTTATTTATTTTGTAGAGACAGAGTCTCACTTTATGGCCCTCGGTAGAGTGCCGTGGCATCACACAGCTCACAGCAACCTCCAACTCCTGGGCTTAAGCGATTCTCTTGCCTCAGCTTCCCGAGTAGCTGGGACTACAGGTGCCCGCCACAGCACCCGGCTATCTTTTTGTTGCAGTTTGGCCGGGGCTGGGTTTGAACCCGCCACCCTCGGCATATGGGGCCGGCGCCCTACTCACAGAGCTACAGGCGCCGCCCTATTAATTTCTTTTAAATCAATGTAATAGTCTAACCTTCCATATTCTGTATTCTGTATCATACAGAAGAAATCAGAAACATATTCCTATTTCAGTGTGCGAATTCTTAGAGTGTGAACTGTCCTAGAAGGTATGGATGGCAAAATAGTCATGTGTCCACATTTATATGTGGAATCACCTTGACTTACAACAGTTCCAGAAGCAAACTTGTACAGAAGTGTTATTTATTTATTTATTTTTTTTTGTAGAGACAGAGTCTCACTTTACTGCCCTCGGTAGAGTGCCATAGCATCACAGCTCACAGCAACCTCCAGCTCTTGGGCTTATGTGATTCTCTTGCCTCAGCTTCCTGAGCAGCTGGGACTACAGGCGCCTGCCACAACGCCCAGCTATTTTTTTGTTGCAGTTCGGCCGGGGTTGGGTTTGAACCCACCACCCTCGTTATATGGGGCCAGCGCCCTACTCACTGAGCCACAGATGCTGCCCCAGAAGTGTTATTTTTAAGACAACATGTCATAAGCAGTATTGCAATCAGTGATATGATTTTTCAAAAATGATGAAACAACTACTGATAAAGTTCTGAACAAAACAATATAATAATACCTATACACATGATTCCTACATTCAGAAAATTTAGCATATGGGTTTTTTTTCTTTTTATTTTATTTTATTTATTTTATTTATTTTTTTTGAGACAGAGCCTCAAGCTGTCGCCCTGGATAGTGCCATGGCATCACAGCTCACAGCAACCTCCACCTCCTGGGCTCAAGTGAGTCTCCTGTCTCCGCCTCCCAAGCAGCTGGGACTACAGGCGCCTGTCACAACACCCGGCTATTTTTTGGTGGCAGCCGTCATTGTTGTTTGGCGGCCTGGGCTGGATTCGAACCCACCAGCGCAGGTATATGTGGCTGGCACCTTAACCGCTTGAGCCACGGGCGCCGAGCCTGTTTTTTTTTTTTTTTTTTAATTTAGCATATGTTCACACCTCCTCAAAATACTTTATGTTTGCATATTAAATGACATTGGGTTCTAGGTTCAGATGATTAAGCACAGATTTTTCAGAGTTCTGTCTGGAGAACCATTGAATGAACGCAGAGCAATTCTTTGTGGAGTCTGTCCCATGAGTTGGTGTATGGAACCTGATGTAAGACATCCCAGTAGTCATGATCCCTCACCATAATACTGTTGCAGACACACTCCTACCCTGTTTCCCCCAAAATAAGACAAGACCTACTTACAGGAAAGATAAGACATCCCCTGAAAATAAGACCTAGCGCATCTTTGGGAGCACACCTTAAAATAAGACACTATCTTATTTTCGGGGAAACAGGGTAGTTTTTCCCAAAAGACCCTATACCGTTTACTGAGGTAACTTTGCACGGAGAAAAGAGAACTACTTTTCAGGGTTTATTGGAAACTGGAAGCTCTGAGCTGCCACAAATCCCTGAGACCCCAGAGCGTTTCTATCAATGCTCAGTTGATTTTAATTTAGGGAGGTCAGGTCATACCTGGAGTTGGGCTTAAGTCCGTCTCACCATGGGTTTTAATGTTTACAAAATCATCCTGTTGTTATAACCCTTATTGCAGAGCATATAGTTGGAGTAATCTACTCAGCTGCTGGTAGAATTCTAGCACTAGCTCCCTTGCCTAAGTAGTAGAGGATTATTATGTAGAAGGAGCCAAGCAGAAGGCCCCTTCCAATCAAAACAGCAAACCAAAAGCAATACTGCATTCCTGGGAGAAGCATAGAAACTAGTGCTTGTAAGTACTTAGAAAGCTTGAAACAAATGAAATTAGTGATGTCTATCTTATCTCCATTGAACTTAATATTGGCCTGTGCTGAAGACAAACAGGCCTTGACATCAGAAGTTTTCATCGATAAGAGGAGACAATTGTAGCTATGTTCTCTTTAGCAGAGAAAATCAACAAAATACCACCTCTTGTTTGTAGCTATTGATCTTACAAATGCATTTTTTTTTCTGTCTTGAGTGGAGAACTCTAGACGTGGTCTACTTTCATGAATGAGTACAGCAGTACACCTTCTCTATCTTGGTGAGCAGATGTCATGTGCTCCAAAGACTAGTAGGTAAATTCCCAAAAAGTGCATGGTCCTGTCACCCCAGTAAAGTTTCTAAGATTTCATTTATTTGAGCCACATCAGAATATTCTCTCCAGAAGGAAAGGTATTTTGCATCTTGCAACTCTGGTTTGAGAAAAAGGAGGGATTGCTTGCATTTGGAGTTAATGTGTACCATAACTGGGTGTACTGCTCTGACCTTTTACTGAGTAACCTATAAAGCCATTGATGTTGAATAAGGCCTAGAGTAAAAGAAGCTGTCCCATGTGATCCAGGCTGCGGTCAAAGTACCTGTCCTTGAGACCCAGTGATATCATGGTGATTGATGTATTCGTGGCTAATTTGGGATGCTGTATGGAAAGTTGTGGCAGGCCTAAAAAGAGAATCATATCAATACCCCTTTGAGTTTTATCAAACGACATTCTCTCTTCTACACTTAGTAGCTCCTTTTGATAAATATCTCTTAATTTGTTATTAGAGCCTGATAAAGTATATTCACATGGCCATGGAACTCTAAATGATTAATTTGCTTGGTTACTCATCACAACCTGGTGTTTCTTATCTAATCCTCTGTAGTGTAAAGTTGGACATGACTTGTGTGTCATCATTAATCGAAGCAACAATTGAAAGTTTTGGCTGAAGCACAAGAGAGTGGCTCCCTCTCTCAATGCACCGACTGACCCCTGTACACTGGTTCCCCTTCCTTAATCCACATGGAAATCTAGTATGACCAGATACCTGAATACTTAGAAAAATTCAAGCCTGATTTACCAACAGTTTTGGAATTCACGATGGCACTGGTAAGAAGCAGACTGCTATAGAATTTATACTTCTGCTCAGAAATTGCCCCAAAGGACAATTCCCTTCTTGATGGGAGGAACTGAAAGCAGCCGTATGGTTACCTGTGACGCCTGGATGATGGATGGCAAAAGGCTAAAATAGGCAATGATTAACGGGCACTATCCAATAGTCCCTGAATAGTCAGGGACTTGGGAATAATGCCATTTGGGAGAATTAGTAACAAGGATATTTGCATAATTTATATATGTAAATTTCTCAGAATAGATTCAAAATGTGAGGCTATTGATATCCTATGTAAATGATCACCCAACTCTCTACCTAACCCTACAGACAAATCTCCAAATAATTAGGGGGACAAGTAGACTTGCTCAATGGATGTCAGTCAACCTTTTTCTCCCGGCCTCTAAATGGATTAGCTCAGGTACAAATTAGCTATGAATATATTTCTCTTTCAAATTCTCAGATTTCTTTCTTTGAGCAAGAGCAGAGCCAGTAGCTGTAAAGATTTCAATCTCCCTGGAGTAGGTCTGCCAGCAGGCTTTCTCTTTGTTGAGTGGTTTTGAGAGTAGGGCACATCTTTCCCTGAGGGCAGACCTGTGAAGAAGCTTCCTCCAAGATGGGAGGCTAATAGTGTGGGTCTGCCAGTTCTCATAAACAAGTGAAAGGATCTGAGTCAAAGCCATCCTCCCTACCTTTTCTTACTGGCTGACTAAAGGTATACTGCCAACAAATTGGTCTGTCTTTCTGTGAGCTCAGTGAAAATTCAGTGAATCTTGGGATGTAGAGGTGAGATAGGTCTTTATTTTCTAGAGTGAGGGAAAACTTATTTAAAATTCACCAGGCTACGTTAATAGGTGGTTGGAAAGAGAGATTGTCAGATGCGTATGCTATGTCACTATCTTGGTTTCATCCTAGGAAGAATTTGCCCCTATCATATGGTGTTAAGTGAAAAAGGAGAACGAGCATTAGAAAAACAGTAACTATAATTTATTCTGATTTTTTTGAAGTGTATCGCACATACTATAAAATATACAAAACAGATAGCCTTATTAATTTTTTACAGAGTGAATGCATACCACCATGCAAGTGAAGTAGACTTTAAGAGTTCTGGCTGTTCCTCTGTTGCTCTGGGAATCTAGCCATCAGGATGAAAGGATCTTGGGCTAGACTGCCAAAGGATGATGCTCATGTAAAGCGTGCACAAAGAGGGGTACAGTAGAGCCAGGCAGTGAGTGAATCCTTCTTGCACTTCTAGCCTAGCTTCTCTAGCTGAATGCAGCTGAGTGAATGACCCCACCCTTTGCTGTATGGAGCACAAAAACTGCTCCGCTGAGTCCCACCTGAATTTCTGACCCAGAGAATTACAAAAATCGCATTCTTTCTCTTTGTACACGTTATTATTTTACTTAGATGCCACCTGAAACTCAGAGAAAAGTTACAAATACAGTATAAAGAACTTTTTCCTAAATCATTTGAAAGTAAAGTTGCTAACTTGATTCGCCATTACTTGGAACGTTCTACGAATTCATAACTATAGCACAACCATAAAAATCAAGAAATTAATATTTAGGCTGGGCATGGTGGCTAATGCCTGTAATCCTAGCATTCTGGGAGGCCGAGGCAGGTGGATCGCCTGAGCTCAGGAGTTTGAGACAAGCCTGAGCAAAAGCAAGACCCTGTCTCTAAAAACAGCTGGCCATTGTGGCAAGCACCTGAAGTCCCAGCTACTTGGGAGGCTGAGGCAAGAGAATCACTTGAGCCCAAGGGTTTGACGTTGCTGTGAACTATGATGTCACGACACTCTACCCAGGGTGACAAAGTAAGACTCTGTCTCAAAAAAAAAAGAAATTAAATACTTAAAATCTCTTGTATAGACAACAGATTCAGTCTAGAAATATCTATGAAATTTACTTGTGATGTCTCTGAAGATTTCTTCAGTACAAAATAGTTCCTCAGACTTTCTTTGACTTTTAAGACCTTTTATTTTTGAGAATTAATGGCAAATTATTATGTAGAATGTCCTTCAATATGGATGTGTCTGAGATTTCCCCATAAATTCAGGTCTCGTATCTTTATCAGCACCATCACAGAAGTAATGCTCTGTTCTTCCCATTTCATCCAATCACAGAGCACAGAATTTAGTTTGTTCCGTTTAACTCTGGTCACTTGTTTAAGGTGATGATTGTGAGGCTTCATCACATTACAGTTACTCTTTTGTTTTATTGTTAATAAATTTTTTGTCAAGACGTAGAGAGTTATGTAAAATTTTGTCAAACATTTCAACCTATTTATTAATGTTATCATGGACTAGGATTCATAATCTGTCACAACCGTTGTTTACTTGTTGTTCAAATACTCCTCACTTTGGCCAATGGAATGGTTTCTGTGTCTCTTTGACATGTCCCCATGATTTCGGAGGTATTTCTTTTCTTTCTGTCACAATAAAGTACTCCAGGTGCAACTGGTACTCTTCCTATACCAATCGGAAATCAGCCATTTTTATAAGGAGTCCTGATTACTTTTAGTGGAAAATAGTATTTAGGAGCCAACTTCTGGACACTTGGTGTGCTTATTACTATCAAGGAATTGCTATGTTCGGGGCATGAATTAGGAAATACATGTAAAAATATATATACACATAGAAATATGTACATGGATTTCTATATATACAAAGAAAGATATATATACAGAATTGCCATTAAGTTCATATGCAATTTAAAAAATTGCACCCTCTATATAGATGTATTTCTATATATGTCTATAAACACTGAAATCTACAAGTTCACACCAATACCTCTGATTCCAATTCAACACAGATGTTCAAAGGTTTTCTCCCTTTGCCAATCTCTTCCCTTCCCTTACAGTGGGGCACCTGGCACCCATCCCATCATCATTAGTGTACTTTGTTATGTGGTTGATCCCCTGTTACGTAGCCATTCTCCTGTTCCCCTCATGGTTGGCTTGTTGAGGGAATAGCAGTGAAGCCAGTATGGCAGGACTGTGGGGAGCAAAGGGGAAAGTGGTAGAAGATGAAATAAGCTTTATATCACCAATATTCTAATATTAAATTGGTGTTCTCTTATGAAATAAGTTTCATAGAAATGTTCATTAAATTTAACTTACATGAAGGTTGATTTTATACCTGGACTTCATCTCCACACATGTATTAATACATTTTTCCCTGTATTTTGTCTTTTGCATTATTTTTATCTTATTCATTTTTGTATGTCTCACATAGCAGGTACCCCATATATTTTTAATTACTTAATTTAAAATTAAATTTTTTATTTAAAAACTTAATACATGTAAATTTGTTTTAAAGTGCAATGGACTACTTTAATTTTCTAAATAGGTATTGATTAAATTGTTCATGAAGGAAATAATGATTTGCAATATTTCACAGGAAACTGGCTTATTTTGATATATTCTTAAGGTTTTCTTTTTTAAACATTCTATTGTTTTAAATATGTAGCTTAGATCGTTAAAAATAACATTTCCTTCCCCTAAATACCAACATATTTATTTTTTCCTATTTGGCAAATGTTGATTTGAGGCTTCCAGAATTTACAATAGAACTAAAACCAACCCACACCATTCCCAAGAATTAAAATTAACACACACTTTACTGCATTCATCTCTTGGGGCCTATTTTCAGAACTATATAATTTCTTTTTAATGCTATAACATAGTAAGAAAATGTGTTTTGTAACCTATAGCATGGGGGTTCCACCGGGAAATGGAACTCATTCTAAGACTTAAGAACAGAAGGATTTTAATATGAGGAATTGGTACTGTAGGCAACCAAGGAACTGAGAAACCTCAGTCTCCCTGGGGATGGTGTGACCACACAGGTACTAGCAGGGGTAATGTAATGGAGAATTATTCCCAGAGCCAAGAGGCCATTGTGCACTTTTTCTAGGATGAATTTACAAACTTAATTATACAACAACAGCTCTGATGGCCATTCCAAAAAAAAGTTCCAGAATTGTTTTGATAGGGGCAGTAGGTGCTGATGTTGGTCCTAGCTTCCCAAGGAATGTACTTTGAAGTTGACCTTAGTGCTATTCAGCACTGAGATATGTAGCACTTTTTCTAGGAAGAATTGGTGAACTTAATTGACCTCATATGTGTATATATGCATATGAACAGAATTTTGTCCCAAACCTACCATGCTGGTTCAAAACAAAACAAAAAAGAAGACACAAATGTATAAAAATAAACTTAGTATGCTGTAGGAGATAAAAAGCACCATAAAAACAAATCACTTTCTCTGTTGGAGTAACTTTTGCCTGTCTACATTTTTCACATCTTATATAGGACATCTTCATTGTTTTTTAATCCCTTCATCTATATCCAAATTATAAGGGCCAGGAGGTGAAAAAGAAAGTGCCAGTGTGTTATCTCTTTCAAACACCAGTCAAGAAACCCTAAGTGAAATGGCCTTTCACCTACAAACAAATTATGAATTAAAGAACCCTGGAACAGATGAAAAACTTTCTCAACATTTTTATGTTTGTATGAAGAAGGACAAAGGACCCTTTTGTAGCCTGCCTCTTGAACTAGATTTTTCGAAATTGAGATAATTCATTTTCTACCAGAGAAATACTTGACATATTATTAATTCATATGAGAGCAGTCCTTGGATTTAAAACTCAAGAGTTAGTTCCTGGAGAAATAAAGCAGCAATGTCTTCTCTAATTCTAAGAATCTTATTTAACTTCAGTAAATCTTTTCCCTTTTCCTAATCCTCACAGTGTTCCCAATACTGAGGAAATTAAAAGCTGCTCCACCTCTCAAAGCATAAGAGATTCATGACCTAGAGCTTTCTGCGCAAACAATATTTCGTAAATTATGCTAATTTTAAGACATTTTGAAATACCAATAAAGCCCAAAGATAATAACATAACTAATAATCTTACCATAGTCAGCCACTCTCAATATGTTGAGTTATGGCTATCCAATTTCTTTTGTATTTACAGATTATATATATATATTTTTTAATTATTATTATTTATTTTATTTTTTGAGACAGAGTCTCACTTTGTCACCCTTGGTAGAGTGTCATGGCGTCACAGCTCTCAGCAACCTCAAACTCTTAGGCTCAAGCAATTCTCTTGTCTCAGCCTCCTAGGTAACTGGGACTATTGATGCCCACCACAAAGTGAGACAGGGTCTCACTCTGGCTCAGGCTGGTCTAGAACCTGTGAGCTCAGGCAATCCACCCGCCTCGGCCTCCACAGTGCTAGGATTATAGGCGGGAGTCACAGCACCCGGCCTTATAGATTATATTTTTTAAATTCCATGCAATCTGTACATACTTGTTTGAACTACCAATTTCTACTTCCTAATAGATCAATAATTTTTTATATGATCAAATATTCTCCTACAACCTGGAAAAGGGGTGAACTTTATAGACTATTGCCTAGAAAGTCCAGGTAAAAAATTATATTTAAATTAACCTACTAATATATTGTGCCCCAAATATTTGATAGATACACAGGGTGGATATAAAGTTCTTTTTTTTTTGAGACAGAGCCTCAAGCTGTCACCCTGGGTAGAGTGCTGTGGTATCACAGCTCACAGCAACCTCCAAGTCAAGCGATTCTCCTGCCTCTGCCTCCCAAGTAGCTGGGACTACAGGTGCCCACCACAACGCCCAGCTATTTTTTTGGTTGCAGCTGTCATTGTTGTTTGGCGGTCCCAGGCTGGATTTGAACCCACCAGCCCAGGTGTATGTGGCTGGCACCTTAGCCACTTGAGCCACAGGCGCCGAGCCGACATAAAGTTCTTAGTTGCACACAGACTTTATGTCCACCGTGTGTACAGTATATTGCCAAGAAAACTTTTCCTTTTGTTTTAGAATGGTCCATTAGTTTTGGAATCTACCTAAGAAAGTAAGGAAACCTATCTCTGATTAGCTTTTTAGGACAATGGATTCTAAGTGTCTGTTCACTTGTCTGTGTGTTCTGCTTACCAATCCTACACTGGATTTGAACACACCTGGGGAACAAGATAAACATTGTGCTGACATAGCCCAACTGCTAGTATAATCCCTAGAATAAATGGAGTATTTGATAAATATTTACTGAAGAATGAATAAAGCATTTCATAAATGTCACTGCCAGAAAGTGAATCAACAATTAAGTTCTTACCAGGTGCCTAGTATCAAACTAGATACTGAGGATGGGAGTAGGAATGGGGAAACAAAAGAAATACAATTAGACTATGCCATAATCGGAAAGATAAATGCAGATATGGCATAAATAAAATAATGAGGTATTTCATTATTTGACCCAGCATATTAAATTTTCCAATATATTCAACAAATATTTATAGAATTCCAAGTTCTAATCATGTTTTTTCTCAGTTTTTTGTTCAGCCTACACGTTATTCCATTTGTATTTATTCATTTAAAAGTATATTTTTTTGCCTTCCAAAAATCAAGATTAACTTGTATAATTTGTTCACTGAGTATAAGTCATGGTGTATTAAATCCATTTCTTTTTTTCACAGATTTACTAAATTGATTGATTATAGGAATTGTGTAGACATAATGATTTTTTTCCTTTAAAGGATTGGGTACTCACATAAAATATTCTAGTAAATAATTTGGTTGAAAACTGTAAGTGACAATAAGTGGATTTACATGTAGTTGAAGAATGTGTCCAGATACATGATTCATGGCTTTGGAGCAAGCTTGATAAAGTCTCTCATGAACTTCCACAAGAATCTATCCAAGGCAATTAACCATTGAATAAGCTTTATAAATGTCCCTAAGAATTTGGAAGAATGCGTGTCACGTTTCAGGTAATACAGTCTATAGGGATTTTTTTAAATCTAGTTTTAGATTTAAAACTAGAGCCCTCTTCACCCCATCAAAGGCAGAGTGTGCAGGGAGGGGCCAGCTGGGATTTACATGGGTAACTCCAATTAAGACAAATGTTAGCTCCTCCTCTGCAGCCACCCACACGTGCCCAGTGATTTCAATAGTCTGAGACAATAACCTAAATTTTTAAAAAAGAAATTTAATAGTTCCAAAGTTTCACGATTTTTTTTTTTTTTTTTGAGACAGGGACTTGCCTTGTCACTTGGGATATATTGCAGTGGTATCATCATAACTCTCTGCACCATCAAACTCCTGAACAATCTTCCTGCCTCAGCCTCCCAAGTAATTGGGGCTATAGGTATGCACCGCCATGCCTGGCTAATTTTTCTATTTTTTTGTAGAGACAAGGCCTCTACTCTTGCTCAGGCTAGTCTTGAAATTCTGGCTTCAAGCAAACTTCCTGCATCAGCTTCCCAAAGTGCTAGGATTATAGGTATGAGCCATGCATCTGGCCAAGTTCCATGATTTTGTCTAAAAATAGCTCATACCCCCATAGGCGGGGGAAGACCTGGCTTGATACAGATGGGGGTGGTGGGGGAGGACTAGGAATATTTAGCCAGTAGAAAACAAATTTTAAATGAGAGGGAATATGAAGGCCACGTTAATACTTTGAAAAGCATGCATTAGAAAAGAGGGAAAAGAATTTGTTCTTAGTTGTTTTAGAGGCTAATTCTATGACTAAGAAATTAATGAGAAAATAGGTGGGTTTTGTTGTTACTGTTGTTGTTCAAAGTAATAAGACATTACCTAATAATTATAGCCATCCTTAAATGGAATAGGCTGGCTTGAATGTAACTAGCTTTCCTTTCTAAAAATATTTAAGTAGAAGTTACAGGATAGACTTACAGGAGAGACTAGAAGTTTTAACTATACCTTATATAAAATTGGGTTATATACACAGACCATCTATCAACTCTAATGTTTAAGCATCATTAAATAAAGCATTTTCCCACATGTAATAATTAAATTACTTGGTCAAACAAACTGCTATAAAGAGAAAGTTTCCAGTGTGATAAGACTGTTTAGAAGGAAGAGCTATGAAAAGGGAAAAAAAGCCATTGTCTGCTACTTAGAGGTGCTTTTCTTGTTGATGTGACTATCAATTCTTAAAGTGGAAGCAGCAGTGAAAATGGTGCAAAACTTAGCAGAATTTTTGCAGTCTCATGGTATAAGGAAGATAAAAGTTGGAGCCCTAGGCCCAACAAAGAGGAGAAACCCTGGTTAGAAACTAGACTTTTCTTTCTTTTTTTTTTTTAGACACAGAGTCTCACTTTGTCACCCTCAGTAGAGTGCTGTGGCATCACAGCTCACAGCAACCTCCAGCTCTTGGGCTTAGATGATTCTCTTGCCTCAGCCTCCCAAGTAGCTGGGACTACAGGTGCTCGCCACAATACCCGGCTATTTTTTTTGTTGTGATTTGGTCGGGGCCGAGTTTGAACCCATCAGTCTCGTTGTATGAGGCCGGTGCCCTACTCACTGAGCCACAGGAGCCACCCAGAAACTAGACTTTTCAATGGGACTCTGAAGAGATGTACCCTAGAAATAAAAGTAAACGAGGAAGAGATCAACCATGTCAAAGATTGAAGCCAAATACTGAATAACCTTAAATTCTGCATGAATTTAAACTGATCTTCCTTGGTCTTGCTTCAGAGTCTCACTATGTCACCCCTGGTAGACATAGCAACCTCACAGCAACCTCAAACTCCTGGGCTCAAGTGATTCTCTGGTCTCAGCCTTCCAAGTAATTGGGACCACAGGGGCCTACCACAACACCCCACTATTTTTTAGAGATGGGGCCTTGCTCTTGCTCAGGCTGGTCTCAAACTCCTGAGCTCAAACAATCTGCCCATCTCAGCCTTTCAAAGTAAAATTTTTCATACACAATATCAGGCACTCACTCAAAAATAACATATAAGCCAGGAGTGGTAAGCTGGCATTTGAGGCTACTATTTCCCCTACACAGCTGTTGATTATGAAACCAAAGAAAGAACTAAAAGGCTGCCCCAAATAAGAGATAAAAACAAGAGAAAGGGCTTGGCGCCTGTGGCGTAAGCAGCTAAGGCACCAGCTACATACACCTAAGCTGGTGGGTTCAAATCCAGCTCGGGCCTGCCAAACAACAATGATGGCTGCAACCATAAAAATAGCTGGGCATTGTGGTAGAAGCCTATAATCCCAGCTACTTGGGAGGCGGAGGCAGGAGAATCGCTTGAGCCCAGGAGTTGGAGGTTGCTGTGAGCTGTGATGACACAGCACTCTACCCAGGGCGACAGCTTGAGGCTCTGTCTCAAAAAAAAAAAACAAGAGAAAGGAAATCTCAGAATTCCACATATTTAAGACCTGCTGTGGTGGCTCACTCTTGTAATCCTAGCACTCCAGGAGGCCAAACTGGGAGGATCCCTGAGATCAGGAGTTTGAGACTGGCCTGAGCAAAAGAAGACCCTATCTCTGCTAAAAATAGAAAAATTATCTAGGCATTATGGCAGGCTACTGTAGTCCTAGTTACTAGGGAGTCTGAGGCAGGAGGTGTGCTTGAGCCTAGGAGTATAAGGTTTCTGTAACCTAGTTTGGGCCATCATTCTCTAGTTTGAGTAACAGAGCAAGACTCTGCTTTAAAAAATAAATAAATAAAAGAAATAAAAAGAATTCTAGATATAATATAGCTATTAAATTACAATTAATACTCTCAAGGAATAAAATAATAAAGAAATTTGACATAGAGTTAAAAATTAAATATAAGGAATCAAGTGGGAATCTAAAATTTAAAAAACTGAAATTAAGAATTCAAAGAATGGGCGTGGCGCCTGCGGCTCAAGTGGCTAAGGCGCCAGCGATGTACACCTGAGCTGGCAGGTTCGAATCCAGCCTGGGCACACCAAACAACAATGACGGCTGCAACCAAAAAATAGCCAGGCATTGTGGCAGGCACCTGTAGTCCCAACTACTTGGGAGGTGGAGGCAGGAGAATCACTTGACCCCAGGAGTTGGAGGTTGCTGTGAGCTGTGATGCCACAGCACTCTACCCAGGGTGACAGCTTAAGGCTCTGTCTCAAAAACAAATAAACAAACATAAAAGAGAGTTCAAAGAATGAATTTAACAACAGATAAATGGGTATACAGAGAATTAGTGAACAGGATTATAAGTCAGCAGGAATGAAATAGATTGAAGACGGAGAAATTAAAAGAGGAAAATTAGGGCTGGGCGCTGTGGCTCTTGCCTGTAATCCTAGCACTCTGGGAGGCTGAGGCATGTGGATTGCTTGAGCTCACAGAGTTGGAGACCAGCCTGAGTAAGAGTGAGACCCTGTCTCTAAAAACTAGCAGGGTGTTGTGGTGCATGCCTGTAGTCCCAGCTACTTGAGAGGCTGAGGCAAGAGAATCACTTGAGCCCAAGAGTTTGAGATTGCTGTGAGCTATGATGTCATTGTACTCTACCAAGAGGTGACAAAGTGAGACTCTGCCTCAAAACAAAAGGGGGGGGATATATGAGCATAATAGACATATGGAACTCACTGGAAAAGCATTATATATGTATATATGAATATACACGGACGCACGTATGTGGAGATTCAGATGTGCTGAAAATGAACAGATGCAATATGTAAAGAGTTAATGGCTAAGGATTTCTCAAAACCAATGGAAAAAAAAATTAAGCCACAGTTTCAAGAAATATTGTGCACCCTGAACAGGAAAAATACAAAGAAAATCATACCCAAGCATATGGTGGCATAACTGTTAAATTTCAAAATCCAAATGGAAAAACTTGTAAGAGAAGTCAAATAAACCCAGATAATAATATGACTGTCTACTGACTCGCAACAGAAACAATGCAAGCCATAGAAGAATGGAATCATATTTCAAAATGATAGGGGGAAAACCTGCCATCCTACTCTTCCATATTCAGTTAAAATATCCTATAAAATAAGGGGCTGTGTTCTGTGGCTCATGCCTGTAATCCTAGCCCTCTGGGAGGCTGAGGCAAGTGTATTGCCTGAGCTCACAAATTCGAGACCAGCCTGAGCAAGTGCAAGACCTCATCTCTAAAAAAACAGCTGGGTGTTGTGGCAGATGCCTGTAGTCCCAGCTACTTGGGAGGCTGAGGCAAGAGAATCCCTTGAACCCAAGAGATTGAGGTTGCTGTGAGCTATGACGCCATGGGACTCAACCCCAGGGCGACTGAGTGAGACTGCCTCAAAGAAAAAAAAAAAAAAAAATCCATGGGCGGCCGCCTGTGGCTCAGTCGGTGAGGCACCGGCCCCATATACCAAGGGTGGCCGGTTCAAACCCGGCCCCGGCCAAACTGCAACCAAAAAATAGCCGGGCGTTGTGGCGGGCACCTGTAGTCCCAGCTACTCGGGAGGCTGAGGCAAGAGAATCGCTTAAGCCCAGGAGTTGGAGGTTGCTGTGAGCTGTGTGTGGCCACGGCACTCTACCGAGGGCCATAAAGTGAGACTCTGTCTCTACAAAAAAAAAAAAAAAAAAAAATCCTTTAAAATAAATATTAAGTAAGAATTCTTTTTCAGACATTAAAAAAAAAAATAAGAAACCATATTCTTGGTTCAGAAGAAAAATGGTCTGATAGAAACTTAGAAATAAGGGAACAAACTATAAACAATGAAAAGGGTAAATGTTTCAAAAACCATCAATCAATATTGACTATATGAAATACCAATAATGCCCTGAGGGGTTTAAAAATATATCTAGAATTAAATTGCATAATGATAACAGCACATAGAGCAGTAAGGGGGGGAAATGTAGATCAACTGTTCTAAGGTTTCGTTTCCATTATCTAGAGAGAAGTAAAAGTGGTCATTTGACTTAGAATTTAAAAGGTCAATAATCCCTAGCACGCTGGGAAGCCGAGATGGGTGGATAGCTTGAGCTCACCAGTTCAAGACCAGCCTGAGCAAAAGCGAGACCCACCTCCACCCCTCACCCCCCACCCCCGTCTCTACTAAAATTAGAAAAACCAAGGCAAGAGGATCGCTTGAGCCCAAGAGTTAGAGGTTGCTGTGAACTATGATGCCAGCACAAAAAAAAGGTCAATAATGGCTCATTGTGACTAATTGTTAAGGAAATGCAAATCAAAACCACAATGAGCTATCAGTTCACACCAATTAGAATTATTATCAAAACAAATACAAAACCCAGAAAATAACAAGCACTGCTGAGGATGTGGAGAAATCAGAATCCTATGTATTGTCAGTGGGAATATAAAATGGTATAGCCGGCTCGGGGCCTGTAGGTCAGCGGCTAGGGCACCAGCCACATACACTGGAGCTCGGGTTCGAACCCAGCCTGGGCCTGCCAAACAACAATGACAACTACAACAAAAAAATAGCTGGGTGTTGTAGCGGGTGCCCGTATTCCCAGCTACTGGGGAGGTTGAGGCAAGAGAATTGCTTAAGCCCAAGAGTTGGAGGTTGCTGTGAACTGTGATGCTACGGCACTCTACCGAGGGCAACATAGTGAGACTCTGTCTCAAAAAAAATAAAAAATAAAATAAAATGGTACAGCCACTATGAAAAACAGTATAGAAGTTCCCTAAAAAATATTTACATAGAATTTTTCCACTTTGGGGTATACAACCAAAAGAATTGAAAACAGGAATTCAAAAAGTATTTGTGCATGCATTTTCTTTTTTTCAGTTTTTGCAGTTTTTGGCAGGAGCTAGGTTTGAACATGCCACCTCCGGCATATGGGACCAGTGCCCTACCCATTTGAGCCACAGGTGCTGCCCTGTGCATGCATTTTCATAGCAGCACATTCACAGTAGCCAAAAGGTGGTGCCAAGGTAAATGTCCATCAACAGAAAAATCCATTTAAAAAATGTGGTCTATGCATACAAGGGAGTATTATTCAGCCTTAAAAAGGAAGGAAATTCTGGCTGGGTGAGGTGGCTCACACCTGTAATCCTAGCACTCTGGGAGGCTGAGGCAGGTGGATTGCTTGAGCTCACAGGTTCAAGACTAGCGTGAGTAAGAGCAAGACCCGTCTCTACTAAAAATAGAAAAACTGAGGCAAGAGGATTGCTTGAGCCGGAGTTGAAGGTTGCTGTGAGCTATGACTCCATGCACTCTACCCAGAGCAACAGCTTGAGACATTGTCTCAAAAAAAAAAAAGAAGGAAATTCTGACACATGCTACAGTCTGAATAAACCTTGAAGATATGATTAGTAAGTGAAATAAGCCAGCCACAGAAGAATATATATACTGTATGATTCCACATATGTGTAGATAGTTATGAAGAATTATAAAAAGAATGTATAACCAGAAAGCTATTTAAAGGGAAAAAAATTAAATAGTTTTTACATGTCTATGTATAATGCAATAAAAAGTTATTAATAAAATTATACTCAGGTGAAAATCGTGTTGGGGCACGAAGATTGTATATGATTTGTCAGCCTCCATTTTCCAGATGTTCTGTACTGTGACTATCAGCTTATTACACACTGCTTGGTCATTAAACCATCTCTGTAATAAAAACAAGTATGCTTTAAAAAGTTAGCGTTTCTGAGATATTTGTGAGACAATTTTTGAAAGAACCACCAAAGGAAGTCATAGCTTCAATCACCCTAAAAATCTTTCAAAACAGAATATCTGTTTTTTCCTAATCATGATTTGGCCTAGGCTTCATTATTCATATACAAGTTATACTTAGGCATTTTAGATAAAAAGTAGATAATTCATCTGGGTAATTTACTCATAATATGTTCACATCCTACAAAATCTTAACAAATATCTCATCAGGACTTGGATGAAAATGAAGTCCACACATAAGCACACTAGGTACAAAAGGGCAAGTTCTTGTCTGGTCTAGTGTGAATTCTCTGTTCGTTTTTAGTTGCAACACAAATGTTCAGTTTGTTCCAGAACAAATCCTTCTCTGTGAAAAAGCATGTTGTTAATTCCCCTCTAAAGACAGAAAATGACAATGAGCCATTATAGACGATTTAGAGAGTAGCATTTTATGGCCTATTTTCTCTCCTTAGCCTAATTCCTTTCTCTTCTAATAATATGTTTTGATTTCACATAAAAAATCAAAGTCTTCTTTTACTTGCCCAATTGCCCATCAAGATTTATTTTAATGCTATAATAAATCATATTATGAAGCATAGGTGAAGGGGGACAAATAGATCAGTGGAACAGAATAGAAAAAAACAAAAACAGATTCATGAATATTTAGGAACTTGCTATAGCATGGAAAAATCTGTGGATATTAATGGCGGAAACGATGACTACTGAATAAATTATCTTGAGACAATTGGATCATTTATATATTTTAAAAAGCTTCTATACTAGATCTCTACTTCAAATCTTACACAAAACTCATTTTCAGGTTGATTAAGGATTTAAATATGAAAGGTAAAACCTTAAAACATTTGGAAGAAAATATAGAAGAAAATCTTTATGACCAAGGAAGGGACAGGTTTACTTAATCAAGACACAAACAACATAAATCACAAAGGAAAATATTAATAAACTCAACTATATAAAAATTTAAAACATTGATAGGATGGAAGACATCATAAAATACAAGTGACAGCCTCAAAGGAGATATTTGCAATATTTATGACTAATATATGATATGAAATTAGTCCTATGTTAGTACGGCTAATATTTGTAAACAAATCACCCAATAGAAAATTAGGCAAAATACATGGATAGCCAACTCATAAAAAAAAGAAAGCAAATGGACAGTATGAAAGATGACCAACCTAATTAGTAGAGTAATGTTTTCCATAACAATATTTTGTTTAACAAAGAACCTCATATAGGATGAGGGTCTCGTAAGATGATAATGGAACTGAAACATTTTTATTGCCTAGTAACTCTGTGACTGTACTGATGTCATAGCCATTGTAACGTCCTAGCACAGTGCATGACTCATGTGGTTGTGGTTATGTTGGAGTCAACAGGCCTACTGCACTACTAGTCATATAAAAATACAGCCCATGCAATTATGTATGGTATACAATACTTGACAATGATAATAAACAACTATGTTACTGGTTTATGTATGTATTTACTACACTATACTTTTTAATCATTATTTTAGAGTGTAGTCCTTCTACTTACTATAAAAAGAAAAGTTGCTGAGCATGGTGTCTTGCACCTGTAATCCAGTTGCTTAAGAGCAAGAGTGGAGTTTGAAGTCAGCCTGGGCAATATAACAAGAACCAGTCTCTAAATAAGTAAATAAATAAAAAAAAGTCAAAAGTGAAATGTGAAACAGCCTCAGGCAAGTGCTGCAGGCGGTATTCCAGAAGAAGGTATTGTTATCACGGGAGAGGACAGCTCTATACGTGTTATTGCCTGTAAAGACCTTCCACAGGACAAAACGTGGGGGGAAAGACAGTAGTGACCCCGTGTAGGCCCAGACTAGTGGGTGGATTTTTGTCTTAGGTTTTAATGAAAAAAGCTTAAAAAGAGAAAGAGAGAAGGAAGAAGGGAGTGAGGGAAAGGAAAAGAAAAAAAAGAAAAGAAAAGAAAATAGTGGCTAATTCTCACATAAATTGGATTTAATTTTGAACAATTATTTGAACATTAATTTTGTTTTTTTGTGTTTTTTTTTTTTGTAGAGACAGAGTCTCACTGTACTGCCCTCAGGTAGAGTGCCGTGGCGTCACACAGCTAACAGCAACCTCTAACTCTTGGGCTTACGCGAATCTCTTGCCTCAGCCTCCCGAGCAGCTGGGACTACAGGCGCCCACCACAACGCCCGGCTATTTTTTTGTTTTTGTTGCAGTTTGGCAGGGGCTGGGTTTGAACCCGCCGCCTTCGGCATATGGGGCCGGCGCCCTACTCACTGAGCCACAGGCGCTGCTCTGAACATTAATTTTTAATTCAACTTGTTAATATGTTGTTTAGGATATTGCATCCTCATTTATAAGTGAAATATGTTTGTAATTTCCCTTTATAATAATATAGTTTTCCAATTCAGGTGTATCCAGATGTAGTAGAATGATTTTGAAGTATTTCTTCTTTTTCTACTGTCTATACGATTTGGCATGATCTGTTTTTTGAAATTATCTTTTATTTTTATTTATAAATATTATTTGTCTATTTTTTGAGCCTTTGGGAAAAAAAATAAGAAGTTAACTGATGACTCCATACTGTACCTCAGAGTCCAAGCATTCTATGACAGACATACTCTTATCTGATAATGTGAATGTTACTTTTTTTGCATTATTATTATTGCTCAATATTTTGTTGCAGCAATTGTCTGATTTCTTTTCTGAATGTATTTATCTTCGTTCGTTCTTCACGAGGTTTTTGTCTCTAGTCCTTATCTTAAACATTGTTATTGTTATTAAATGTTAAGCCTTTTTAATTTTGTGAAGGCAAAAAGTGGAAACCAAATAAACACATATATATGTATAGAGAAAATAAAAAAAAGAAAAGAAAGAAAAAAATTTTGGATAGCTATACAATGTCTTTGTGATTTAAGCTAAGTGTTATTGTAAAGAGTCAAAATGTTTAAAAATTTTATTTATTTATTTGTTTGTTTATTTATTGAGACAGAATCTCAGTATGTCACCCTACCTAGAGTGCTGTAGCATCATAGCTCACAGCAACCTCTAACTCTTGGGCTTTTTTTTTGTTTTTGTTTTGGCCAGGGCTGGGTTTGAACCCACCACCTCCGGCATATGGGACCAGCGCCCTACTCCTTGAGCCACAGGTGCCGCCCTAACTCTTGGTCTTAAGCGATTCTCTTGCCTCAGCCTCCCATGTAGCGGGACTACAGGTGCCCACCTGGCTATATTTTTGTGATAGGTGGCATTATTGTTTTAGCAGGCCTCGGTTCAAACCTGCCAGCCCTGGTGTATGTAGCCTGTGCCCTAACCACTGAGTACAGGCGCTGAGCCTAAAAAATGTAAAAGTTTATAAAGGAAAAAATTACAGTAAGCTACAGTTAATTTATTATTAAAGGAAGAAAATTTTTTTTTTTTTGTAGAGACAGAGTCTCACTTTATGGCCCTCGGTAGAGTGCCATGGCATCACACAGCTCACAGCAACCTCCAACTCCTGGGCTTTAGCGATTCTCTTGCCTCAGCCTCCCGAGCAGCCAGGACTACAGGCGCCCGCCACAACACCCAGCTATTTTTTGGTTGCAGTTCAGCCGGGGCCGGGCTTGAACCTGCCACCCTCGGTATATGGGGCCTGCGCCCTACCGACTGAGCGACAGGTGCCGCCCAGAAGAAAATACTTTTAAATAAACTTAGTGTAGCCTAAGCGCACAGTGTTTATAAAGTCAACCAGAGCAGCTTCTAGTCCTGCAAACTCTATTTATGGTAAGTGCCCTATGCAGGTGTGTCATTTATTTTATCTTTTATACCATATTTTTTTACTGTGCCTTTTCTATGTTTAGATATGTTTGGATACACAAATACCATTGTGTTACAAGTGCCTCCAGGTTTTAGTATAGTAACATGCCATACAGGTTTGTAGCTTTGGAGCAATAGGCCATACCAGACAGCCCAGATTATACAGTAGGCTATGCCATCTAGACTCGTGTCAGTACACACTATTATGTTCATAGGAGGAAATCACCTACCAATGCATTTCTCAGAATGTATCCCTGTTGGTAAGTGACACGGCTATAATTAGAGAAATGCAAAAAAGGAATAACAAAACATTCTCCAAGCATTCACCCTGCTTTTGGTATACTCCATCCTCACGTGGGCCTTATGTCCCAAGTCCAAAATTCCAGTGTTGTTTCTTTCTTTCCCTTTATCTTTTGTACTTGTGGATTTATGTCTTTAAAGTTCCTACATGTATGTATGTATTTCTGTCACTCTTGTTTGAGAGGAGGCAGTTATAAAATACATTTAATCAGTTATTTTAACTAATTCATTAAACAAATTCAACTGATTTATTTATTTACAATTAATCTTTACCCCCAAATCAAGTTCATTTTAAATATAAAATTGATTACAACATAACCACAATACTCTATCACATATAAAAAATATTTGATAATTTCTTACTATCTTAATTATAATATTGTAAGGTAGTATTCTTTTTTTTTTTGAGACAGAGCCTCAAGCTGTCACCCTGGGTAGAGTGCTGTGGCATTACAGCTCACAGCAACTTCCAACTCCTGGGCTTAAGCGATTTTCCTGCCTCCACCTCCCAAGTAACTGGGACTACAGGTGCCTGCCACAACACCTGGCTATTTTTTGGTTTCAGCCGTCATTGTTGTTTGGCGGACCAGGGCTGGATTTGAACCCACCAGCTCAGGTGTATGTGGCCGGCACCTTAGCCACATGAGCCATAGGCACCGAGCCTGTAAGTTAGTATTCTAATTTCTTTTTTTGGAGGGGGGAGGGATAGAGTCTCACTATGTTGCCCTCAGTAGGTGCAGTGGCTTCACAGCTCACAGCAACCTCCAACACTTGGGCTTTAAGTGATTCTCTTGCCTCAGCCTCCCAACTAGCTGGGACTACAGGTGCTGGTTGCAGCTGTCCCTGTTTAGCTCACCAGGACGGGGTTCAAATACGCCACTCTTGGGGGTATGTGGCTGGCACTGTAACCACTGTGGTACAGGCGCCAAGCCAGTATTCTCATTTCTAAGAAAACTTGGGCAATTTGTTTGAATCAGAATCTGAATAAGGTCTTATATATTGGGATTGGCTAAAAAATCTTTTTAAATCCATTGATTTTTGCCTCCATCTCTTATTTTTCTTTTGCTAGTTTGTAATTGTTCCAGCTGAAAAAACCAAGTTGTTTGTCTTTTAGAATTTTCAACAGTGTGGATTTTGCAGATTACATTCCTCTGGTGTGTCCTCTGAATTTCCTGTAAATTGGCAGTTGGATTTAGAAGCTCTATCCCATTCAGGTTCAATTTCACAGGTGGTTTGTGTTTTTCCATCAGGAGACACATAATGTCAGAAACTCTCTTTTGTGATGTTAGCATCAATTGATGAGCAATGCTAAACCCATTGATTCGTTATAAATTGTTGTATTTTCTCATTTCTTCTTCATTTATTACCTGGAATACTATAAAGAGAAACATCCTTCATTTAGTGTTTGAATAATCAATAGTAATAGTTTATAAGAAAAGGAGGACAGGCATATTTAATGTATTTTCCAGCCCATTGTAATAATTATCCTTACTGATACTCAAACTTTCCCATTTGTGCCACTAGGACCTCTTCAATTTACTTCTGTGTTCTTTTGACACACTTCTAGCAGTTCCAAAAGCTTCTTTGCAGTCTAAACCAAGATTTTCTAGCCTTGTCCCTTATGCTCCTTTTCTTAACCCTGAAATCAGCCCATTTCCCAAAGAATCCTTATTCCTTTTGGTAAGAAATGTTATTTGGAGACTAGTTTGAATGCTAGCAATGCTTGTTGTTGCTGGTCTGATCAATGCATTTAGGCCTATTCAGGAGACAGAGCTAAGTAGCTATTTTTAATGAAATATTTTATATACACAAAAATGTATTTATAACACACATAGAATACAATCTTTAAGTAGCCCCAGGTAAGACCCCGTTTCTCTTTTCTTTTCTTTTCTTTTTTTTTTTTTTGAGACAGAGTCTCACTTTGTCAACCTTGGTAGAGTGCCGTGGTGTCATAACTCACAGCAACCTCAAACTCCTGGGCTCAAGAGATCCTTTTGCCTCAGCCTCCTGAGTAGGTGGGACTACAGGTTCTCACCACAATGCCCAGCTATGTTTAGAAATGGGGTCTCACTCTTGCTCAGGTGGGTCTTGAAATGGTAAGCTCAGGCAATCCACCTGCCTCAGCCTCCCAGGATGCTGGGATTACAGGTGTGAGCCACCTGGCTAGGCAAGAGCCCTTTTCACTCTTGTTTATAATTCCCTTATTTATGCATCCTTCACAATGTATTTTTTAGTTTTCATTTTTTGAATCTTATATAAGTGGAATCACACCACAGGTATTCTGTTTTCCAGTGTGGTTTTTTTGTTGCTGTTGCTGTTGCTGTTGTCAACATAGGTTGTGAGATTTGCCCATATTGAAGTGCTTATTCACTCTCTGAAAATATCATAATTTGTTTACCCATTTTTCCAAAAATATAAATTTGGGTCATTTCCATTTTCTTGTTCCAGTAAATGTAACAATTAACACATTTTCTTTGTATGGTTCTCTTGGTGCAAACATGCAAGAATTTCTTATTTGTTATAAGTCCGAGGTGGAATTTCTGGGTACAGGGTTAATTTAGCTCTTTTCCCTTCAACTACACTGAAATACCCTTATCAAAGTTACTAAAGACCTTTATAGTGCAAGACAGGGAATTTCTTGTTCTTATTACGCTTAATTCCTCAAAAGTATTCAATGCAACTTTTCCCTCCTTGAAACTTTCCACGCCCGAGGCTCTCAGGACACCACCTCTCCTGACATTGTTCACATTCTGGCGGCCATTCCTCCTAACCCCCTGGATCTCACCCCTTAACCTCAGAGTTCCTCGGAAGTCTTTTCTGAACCCTTTCTTTTTTCATTTCTATCCATACTTTCTCTATGAGAACTCACAGTTTCCATGACTTTAAATAGCACTTATTTGTTTTAAACTCTACTTTTATTGATCCTCATTTACTGAACTCCATTTGTAGAATTGACTGTTTAGATTTTGCACTGTCATCTCAAACTGGACATGTTCAAAGTGGAATTTAAGATTTTTTTTATCATATACCTAATTTTACCCTAGTCTTGCTAATCCTGATAAATAGCACTGTCATTCTCACAGCTACTAAAGCCAGAAGCCTGGAACTAACTCTTTTTTTTTTTTGAGACAGAGCCTCACTTATTAACTCTTAGTAGAGTGCTGTGATGTCACAGCTTACAGCAACCTCCAGATCCTTGGGCTTAGGTGATTCTCTTGCCTTAGCCACCCAAGTAGCTGGGACTACAGACGCTTGCCACAACGCCCAGCTATTTTTTTTTGTTGCAGTTTGGCCGAGGCTGGGTTTGAACCCACCACCTTCAGCATATGGGGCCGGCACCTTACCCACTGAACCACGGCACTGCCTTGGGACTAACTCTTGCTGCCTCCTTTTCCTTCACCACCACCCATCCAATCCATCCCTGTGCCCTGTTGGTTCTACCTCTAAAATATATCCTGACTCTGAACCTCTCTCCACCTAGCCTGCCACCAATGTAGCTCAAGCTATCGCCTTTCACCTGAGCATCAGCTCTAATACTGTAAGTCATCCTCCCATTTCTGTTTTTGTCATCTCTCAATCCATTCTTCCTATAGCAGCTAAAATAATGTTTTCATTTATAAATCATGCTCCCCCTTCCTTAAAGACTTCCAATAGTTTTCCAAACTTGTTAGCCTGGCCCACAAAGATCTATATGGATGCTTTTACAAAAAATCCATTAGTTGGACAAGAAATCAACTTAGTGGGTAGTGATTAGCACTTTACAATGAAATTATAGAACAAAATAGGAAGTATCAAAATATGATAAGGGTAGGTTTTCCGTGGGTGTAAACATTTTGTTTAGTTTGAATACTGAGATATAAAATGTATTTCTCATTGTCAGCCACGATCAAAAAGTTTTGAGAAAAGCTGTTCTAGGTGGTGGATCCCCACCCACCTGCTTGATCTCATTTCATGCCACCCTTCCCTGGCTCCAAGGCTTAGTCGCACACCACACTCTGGCTGGCAGGGCTTTGCACTTGCTTGGTCTCTGCCTACATTCTCAGTTCTCCCTCGGGTTTCCCACAGATGGCTTCTTTTCTCCGTTAGGGTCTCAAGTCAAAAGTTCTCAACCACAGAGATTGTCTCTGACCATCCTATTTATTTAATTTATTTTCTGTCTCAACACCCTGTCTATTTCCCTCATAACACTAATCACAATTTGTAAACATTTATTTTATAAAGTTGTTTGTAGTCTGCGTCCTCTATTACCCGGTTTCCCCGAAAATAAGACATCCTCCGAAAATAAGACCTACTTACAGGAAAGATAAGATGTTCCCTGAAAATAAGACCTAGCGCATCTTTGGGAGCACACCTTAAAATAAGACATTTTTGGGGAAACAGGGTAGAATAGAAGCTCCACAAGAGAGCCTTGTCAGTCTTTTCACTGCTTTAACCCAGCACCTTGCAATCTCAACTCACTTCCAGTTACTAAAAATTTGACAGTTGTCGATTAGACTCAGATCACCCCCTAGATATGAATAAATTATAAACATTTGTAATAAATTATAAAAATGTATTAGTGGGCAGCGCCTGTGGCTCAAGGAGTAGGGCGCCGGTCCCATATGCTGGAGGTGGCGGGTTCAAACCCAGCCCCAGCCAAAAACCACAAAAAAAAAAAAAAGTATTAGTAAATTATAAAAATTATAAAGCGGCTGGCGGCGCCTGTGGCTCAGTGAGCAGGGCGCCGGCCCCATATGCCGAGGGTGGCAGGTTCAAACCCAGCCCCGGCCAAACTGCAACAAAAAAATAGCCGGGCGTTGTGGCGGGCGCCTGTAGTCCCAGCTACTCGGGAGGCTGAGGCAGGAGAATCGCCTAAGCCCAGGAGTTGGAGGTTGCTGTGAGCTGTGTGAGGCCACGGCACTCTACCAAGGGCAATAAAGTAAAACTCTGTCTCTACAAAAAAAAAAAAAAAATTATAAAGTGGATAATTTATTATTTGTAAAATATTTGCCAGCCTTGACAGGAGATGTCTATTGTAGTGATAGAGGCAAATTTCCTTAATCAATTCCTGCCTGACTCAATTTATCTTGTTACTTTGCTTCCTTAATTGGACAATGTTGGATGGTGGCTTCCGAGATGCTATTAAAGCTTTGTTTAAAATTCCATCTAACTTTTTAGCCTGGCCACACAGCACTGATCAAAAGTTTAGTCTTGAGGAAATGAAGCAATCCCTTTTTCTTGGCATAGAGTCCACCTGAACAGCCACCAAGGGTCTCTTTGTTTGGTTGGGTGGGTCCAGCTTTATGAATGAATAGCCCCTTCACCAACAAACAATAGCACAAGAGCTGGGCCACTAATTAGTTGAGAGGTGTTAATCTCCTGGCAGGTGATTATTTCCAGAAACATAGCAACGATTAGAATGTTTTGATTCCTACTGTTTGTTAGAAATTTAACAGAATGTTTTATAAACCTTTTAGTTTTCTGCTGCAAACCTTTTAATTTCAAAAATCATGGTTTCACGTTGAAATTATAAAAGTTAAAAACTTTTTTCTAGAAATTATTATGAATCTATAGTTTAGGATCTAATAGTCTGATTTCATTCATAAGTTTAATTCACTTTTAACTCTTAAGTCAAATATGGGGGACTGATACATTGATCAAAAGTATAGTTTACTTTTTGTATCTACCTGGATGGATTTGGAGAGCATTCTCCTAAGTCTCATATCTCATTCTCCTAACCGGGCATCCTGTGTACTCAATACTATGTTGAAATTAGTAGACCAACAACTACAGGCCCTCTGGAGAGAAAACACAATTAAATTCAAGAAGGGAGGAAGGGGGAGGAGGGGAGGAGGTTTGGTAAGTTCTCACCTAACAGGTATAATGTAGGGCGTATGTAGCGCACTACCTGGGTAAAGGACTCCACTGCAACTCATATTTTAACTTACAAAAGCAAACAGTGAGACCTAATGGTATGTACCCTCATATTAACCCAAAATCTTAAAAAAGAGAGAGAAAGGGAAAAAATATCGTAGTTTACCATGAATACCTTTAATTCTCCAAGTACAGGGAATTGTAAAACCTACAAAGAGGCCCTGCTATGACCTGCAAATGTTTACTTCAAGAGGTTAAACATCAGACTTTGAGCAGGGGTCAATTCACAGTCTATTTCTAATAGCTTGCTGACAAAGACATCACTATTCTATGTCTTTTTAAAAAAACACGATTCTATGTCTTTTTGCATTTACTTACGACAATTTCAGGGCAAAACAAAAACACAACCCACACAAAAACAAGCACATCCTTAGAAACCATGAAGTCCTTAAAAACCAAAAGTAAACTTTAGAATGAGAAAAGTTAGATTTGATCATTCTTCAACATTACAGTTGCAAGTAAAGTCAACTGAGGCTTCTCCCCCACACCTCCTTGTGACTTGGAGCAGATACTGAGTAAGAGTAAGCTGGTAATGCACGATGCTGCATTTAGCCCATATCTGAAAAATGCCACAACCATTCTCCATTGTTTGACTGTATTTACTCTCTGGATAGAAAGAACTTCCAAAGAGCACTCCTGCTTTCTCTCTCAGCATCTGGGCCTTTGTTCATAGTGATACCGCTGTGTATGGGGAGCCCTCGGCTGAATTCTAAATGCTGAAAAGGCCTGATTAGATTTATCTAAAATATGCCTTTTGAAAATACTATTGCATTTTCGTATATCTTACTGTATCATGAATTTATCCCAGTTCATTCTCAGGCAAGATTTCTAAAATATGCCTTCGGAAAAGTGTTTTCAAATATCTTATTGTGTCTTGAATTTATTCCAGTCCATTTTTAGGCAAGATAATCCAGCAGGCAAACTGATTTGGTGTTTAAAACATCCTAAGACTTCAGATGAAGACAATTAAAAAAAAAAAAGCCAGCAGCTTGTCATTGATCTTGCTATCATTTAGAAACCAAACTCCGTTCATGCCTTTGCTGGATCTGTCAATTTTCAACTAAAGACCTAAACTGCATTGGGCTTCTCAGCTGGTCTTCAGTTTCTCTTCTAGTGATAAGCAAATTCATCTGTTGAACTTTCCTGGCCTGATACAGGACAGCCTCAGCTCTCTCAGGAGACATGCCGTGTCTAATGTTATATCACAATGACTTTAGGTGGAAGTGGCCTCCAAGTTTCTTGACTGGTAACATTGCAGTTTGTCGTTTCCTTTTGCATTATATAATTAATTTAATTTATAAAATAACATAAGCAAATAAAGTACGAGTGAAAAGAAAGAAAAGTGTTTCTATGAGAAATAAATTGAGCACCTTAGAAATGCTGGATCAGTTAAATCACTTAAACTTGCTCAGTTGTCAAATTAGATGTGAGTGAAACAATAATACAGAGTGTAACTGACATAAAAGGTCTGAGAACAAACCCCTCAAGCATAATGGAGTAGCCAGCCAGGCACAGGAGTTAATGTTATGGGTGTCGGATCGCTCAGGGAGGTAGAGGTCATTAAGAAAGAGTATACTTTAATGTTAGCATAAGCCATTTCTGCGATTTTACAAAAACATTTAACTAATTAATTAATTTATTTATGTTTTATTTAATTTATTTTTTTTTTGTAGAGACAGAGTTTCACTTTATCACCCTTGGTAGAGTGTCGTGGCAACACAGCTCACAGCAACCTCCAGCTCCTGGGCTTAGGTGATTCTCTTGCCTCAGCCTCCCCAGTAGCTGGGACTACAGGTGCCCACCACAATGCCCGGCTATTTTTTGTTGCAGTTTGGCCGGGGCCAGGTTTGAACCTGCCACCCTCGGTATATGAGGTCAGTGCCCTACTCACTGAACCACGGGCGCCACCCTGTTTTATTTATTTTTAAGACACAGTCTCACTCTGTCACCTAAGCTAGAGTGTCATGGTGTTAGCCTAGCTCACAGCAACCTCAAAACTCCTGGGTTCAAGCTATCCTCCTGCCTCAGCCTCCCAAGTAGCTGTTCTAGGATATTCTTTACTTTAAAAATGTCATGGATGTGATAAAGTGTGCCAAAGAGATACAATTAAACATTTGAAATACGACAGGTTGATGAATAGCTTAACAATAATGATGATAAAAGTGGCAACAAAACATCCCAAAGACAATACCATATCACTTTATTTTTTTTTATTTTAAAGACAGGGTCTCACTATGTTGCCCAGGCTGGTCTCAAACTCCTGGGATCAAGTGAAGCCTTCCAAAACGCTGGGATTATAGGCATGAACTGCACTCAGCCTCATTTTATGATTATAAACAATTCAGTCAGGGTTTTTAGTTATAAGCAGCAGAAACTGACTCTGTATATTTAAGCATTTTATTAAAAGAAGTTTATTGATGGTGGCGCCTGTGGCTCAAAAGGAGTAGGGCACCGGCCCCATATGCCAGAGGTGGCAGGTTCAAGCCCAGCCCCAGCCAAAAACTGCAAAAAAAAAAAGAAGTTTATTGAAATGATATTTGGGGTAAAGCAAGTGGATTGTATGGTATGTAAACTGCTCAATGAAGCTTTAAAAGAAAAAAAAAAGGATATGGAGTAGCTGACACAATCAGTAGAAGGACTGGCTTGAGGCTATAGGTGTTTCCTGGACCAACACTGAAGACCATGGTACAGAACTGGCCAGAGAGGAATCTGGTGCTGCTGGCTCTGTTCTCCTCACCATGGAGGGTGCACCAGTGGCCTTGCTGCCCAGAACTGACTACAGTGCCCATACTGCCGGCCAGCACCAAAGCCAATTCCTGGCTTTGAACTTGACTTTTCTGAAATAAAGTCTCATATGCCTATTCACTAGCTACAACCCACCACCCCACCCTGGGAATTGAGTTTTCTGGGTTTCTATTTTGGGGAAGCAGAATACCCAAAGCCAGAAATACTCTACAAATAGTAAGAGTGTTCAAAAGATGCTGGGCGGGGCAGCACCTGTGGCTCAGTGGCCCCATATACCAAGGGTGGCACTTCGAACCCAGTCCCGGCCAAACTGCAATTAAAAAAAATATATAGCTGGGTGCCTGTAGTCCCAGCTACTTGGGAGGTGCAGGCAAGAAGATCGCTTAAGCCCAAGAGTTGGAGGTTGCTGTGAGATGTGACGCCTCAGCACTCTATCCAGGGCGACAGCTTGAGGCTCTGTCTCAAAAAAATAAAAAAAGAAAGAAAAGAAAAATTAGCCAAGTGCCTACGGTCCCAGCTACTTGTGAGACTGAGCTGACACCATGGCACTCTAGCCTGGGCAATAGAGTGAGACTCTGTCTAAAAAAGAGGGTGGCAGGTTTGGGTTGGAACCTGGCCCCAGCCAAACTGCAACAAAAAAATAGCCAGGTGTTGTGGCAAGAGAATTGCCTAAGCCCAAGAGCTGGAGGTTGCTGTGAGCTGTTATGCTACAGCACTCTACCACTGTGACAAAGTGAGACTCTGTCTCTAAAAAAAAGGATGCTGGGCAGCCTGAAAACCTAAAAAAAGTCTGTATCAACAGGTTCAAATTTTCAATGAACTTACCTACGTGTAGTCTAATTCTCCTAATCCAGGACTTATGATACCAGATTTCTTTTCTTCTTTTTTTTTTTTACGATACCAGATTTCTAGAATTCTACATCCAGTGTATGGCTTATCAAATCTCCAATTTCTCCAAAAATACCCAATAATTAAGATCGAGGGTGATTGCATGTACATATATACCATCTGCCCCACATAGCCACAGGTTTCACATCCCAGGATTCAACCAATGTTGAAAGGAAACCCATGGATAAAGAGGGCAGACTATACTTCTAATAGTTAAGAACATAATCTTCAATAGCCGGGCGTTGTGGTGGGCGCCTGTAGTCCCAGCTGCTCCGGAGGCTGAGGCAGGAGAATTGCAAAAGCCCAAGAGCTGGAGGTTGCTGTGAGTCCTGTGACATCATGGCTCTCTACCGAGGGTGGTAAAGTGAGACTCTGTCTCTACCAAAAAAAAAAAGAACATAATCTTCAGAAGCAGACTTTCTGGATTCACATCTTCAGTTTTGCTATTTATTAGCTGTGTAAGATAGGCAATTTAATCTCTCAGTTTCTCCAACTATAAACTGGGGCAATAAAGCCTCATACCAGTGTTGTTTGTTTCAAGTGAGTTGCTATCTAGAGAGCTCTTAAAACCATGCTTGAGTGAGCAAGGGTGAGATAACGTTATGTTAGTGTATAAGTACTATAAGGAGATGGGAATGTCCTGAGACTGCGAGTTATACAATATGGGAAAAGTCATAGATTCCAAGGGGAAAGAGTCGTGACCTTTGCATTTGATGAGGTGGGAGCAAAGTGTGGATAAATATACGAATAATTATGATACAAGGCAGATAACAATACGTGTACAATATTGGTACACACAAAATATTATGGGAGATTCTTTTCTGCAGGCACCTTGAGAGACAGTTTGGAGTATGTTAGGTTTGAGCTATTCTTGAAATAAAGAGTATAAATTTGCTGGGCAAAACTTGGTGGTGGGGAGAAGAAAGAGAACTTTCCAAGCAGAAATGGTGCAGTTGGAGCAAAAGCCCAGAAGTAAGAAATGGTATGAAAGGAGTCATAGGTATTTGCATGAGTTAAAGAAAGTTTAACTTGGAGAAAAGGACAGGGGGAAAAAAGCGTGGACCAAACTGTGGAGTGTTTTAAATGCTAGTCTGGAGAAAGGCACCTCATTATGAATGGATGAAATCATCAATGATTTTGTACCAGGAAAGTCCCAACCAATCTCAAAATATTTTACCCCAAATCATTCTATTTCTTCCAGTCCATTAGTTACCCTCTCATTCTACACTCTTTGGGAAGATCAACTTTTCAAGTCTGTAAGACAAAATTAATTATATTCATAAGACAAATTGGGACCTGATATGAAGTGGCTTTGCCTGGAGTTTTCTAATTCCCCATTACTCTCCCCTGAGCTGCTGAGAGCTGGGGTTTTTTTTATCTTAACAGGCAAAAGCCAGTTGAAACTATTCAGTGATTCAAGTTTTTCAGCATTTAAGAGGCAAAGACAGGACTGACTTTCTCATTCATCTCTCCACCAGCGCATTTCTTTCCTCTTACTCACCCTTTCTGAGATCAAAGAGAATGGTATGGGGAAACTATGTTTAAGTCAAGCAGTTCCTTATCTTAGATGTAGCTAGTCCCCCTTTCCTTAATGTTAGGTATGTTCCCTCCAGCAACAAATCCACAGGAAAAAAAGATGGGAGAGTGACTCACTGAACCCTTGAACAGTTCTTGTTCACAAATGTTCCCTTGGGTCCTAAGTCCTTCAGCCAGGCCAGACCTGGCAGGAATCCCAGGGCTCCAGCACCTCTCACCCAGTAGTAATTCCTTCTCAGGGCGAGTCTTCCAAACCTGCAACCAATGAGTTCGCTTATGGAATAGGTTCACATAACTTATGGCTTAGACTTTTCAAGCATGAATCTGAGTCAAAGAGTATTCCAAAAGAAATAGGACTTGGAATTCCTAGGGAACAGACATACTATTGTTCAAGGCTTGGTGTGACTCTGCATAACTCCATGCTCCATAAATTTGGTTTTATGACTCTAAGCCAAAATAGAAAATTCACTTGTTCTATCAAATATCTGGTTGCTTTACTAGTATTTACAACACACACTATTGGTTATTTATTTACTTATTATTATTATTTTTTTTTAGCGCATGGAGATTTTATTGGCCCACGTAACTGAAGAGTTCAGAAGGAGTTCCAACCCCCAGGTCTAGTTGGATCCGGGCTCTTTCCTTCTTTCTGCCCTTATTTGCGCTGGCTTTGTACCCAGGCTGGCTTCCCTCCTGGTGGCAAGAGGGCCCTCAGGCGTGGGGCTACTCATTGGGAAATGACCTTATGATTTCACTGTAGATTTTTTTTTTTTTTTTTATAGAGACAGAGTCTCACTTTATGGCCCTCGATAGAGTGCCGTGGCCTCACACAGCTCACAGCAACCTCCAACTCCTGGGCTTAAGCGATTCTCTTGCCTCAGCCTCCCGAGTAGCTGGGACCACAAGCGCCCGCCACAACACCTGGTTTCACTGTAGATTTAATGAATTGTTTAATTTTATTCAAAATCCAGCAGGTGATACATTACACAAAGGCAGGGTCTTTGACAAATGGTTCTTCAAAGTATCAACGTGTAAAGCACCAAACTTCCAGGGCTGGGCAAAGGGTAGGTGTTAAGTCATCATGAGTGCTGTGGATGTCTTCATTGTCCAAGCCCACATGGTCTCTTCAAGCCTGGATAGCTGGTCACACTTCAGGGCAGCACCCAGGCCTTTGCTTCATTGGGACCCTGGAACGTAGGGCTAAGCTTCTTGCATTGGCACACTGCACTTTTTCTTCCCAATCCTTCCATTATTGCTTATTTTTAAGGGATTTGGAAAATGAAGCAATGGATATGGGGAAATATTGAGGCCAATTTCTATGGACAAAGAGGAAGCCTAAAACATATAATGAAAAAAAATTTTAATTATAATTTTCTATTTATATTTTCATACGCAAGGTGGTTCTATTTTTAATCCAATTGTTAGGAAAATGAGCTAATTTGTATAATTGCCTAAAATAGCACTGAGGACATTTTCTCAATGTATAGCCTGGGTTTTTCGGGGTGAGGGTGCATAGACATGTACAGACTGTATGTATGTTGGGGGACATGAAGAGGTAGTCAGGGAAGTGAAAGTTTCATTCTGCCACTGAGTAAGTAGCAGATAACATAAACTCAGCATAGTTTTAAGCTCTTTATGTACATTATCTCACTTCATTCTCATAACTGTCCAATGATATAAGTTCTATTATTATTCCCATTTACAGATGGAGAACTGAAGTTCAGAAAGGCAAATAAGTTTCTTGAGTTTGCATGGCTAGAAAGGGGCTGGGCTGGGCTCTGCATCCAGTCTGTCTCCAAAGCCTGAGGATAAACAACTAGCCAGGACTGGGTTCCACAGTTCCTTTCCCTGAGGTGTATACTGTCTGATGTTCCCTAGTAATAGGACAAAAGATGTCTTAGACCTCTTAAAGTGTCTTTTGAAAAGCCTTTTCTCTGGGAATTCCATAGACTTATGGTTCAGCATAAAGAATAGCTGAACTATTCTTTGTCCAGGCCCTTTCCCCCCAGGAAACATTTCATTTCCTCTAGTATAATGACCCTCTTCCCTTTTCATATGGTTGAATAGGTTTCAAAACTTAGACAAAGAGCTACTAGGAATCTTTAAAATATATTTTTCTGATTGTGAGAGAAATACATGCCAATTGGAAAGTTTAAAAAAAAAGACACAAATATATGCAAAGCACCACCTAAAAATTCCCCGAATCTCCTGAGATAATAACTGCTAACATTTTTGTGCATTTTTTTTTTTAGCACATGCAACTTCACGTTGTGTTTTCTTATATGCGATTATGTGGTGAACATTTTCCCATAACTCTTGAGGGCAAAAACTGTGTCTCTGAAAACATTTCCAGGACCTAATACAGTACCTGTCATATAAGAATTAGCATCTAGGGCGGTGCCTGTGGCTCAAGGAGTAGGGCGCAGGTCCCATATGCCAGAGGTGGCGGGTTCAAACCCAGCCCTGGCCAAAAAAGAAAAAAAGAATTAGCATCTAATTATTTGATTAAATAATCATTTGTTGAATGAATGACTAACATTATCTGTTTTTCCAAAACTTTATTTTTTTTTTTAAACAGAGTCTAACTCTGTTGCCCTGGTAGAGTATCGTAGCATCATAGCTCATGGCAACTTCAAACTCTTAGGCTCAAGTGATCCTCTTGTCTCATCCTCCCTAGTAGCTGGGACTAGGTACCTACCATGACACCAGACTATTTTTTTCTATTTTTAGTAGAGATGGGGTCTTGCTCTTGCTCAGGCTGGTCTCGAACTCCTGGGCTCAGGTAGTTCACTCACCTCCGCCTTCCAGAGTGCTAGGATTACAGGTGAAGGAAAGTACTACCAAATCCAAAAAGGTGGGGGGGGGGACCAGATATGTAGCAGCACCCCTCGCCCCCTACCATAAGAATGTGACCTTTTGTAACTGTCCTAGGAAATAGCCCCGAGCTGAAGCAGATAACCGGTAACTGGTTCTGAAAGAAAAAAGCTAAGCAAATGTTTAACTGCTGATCTTGTCTTAAGACAGATGAGTAATGAACCAGAATTCTTCTTATCTGGAAAAGCCCCTATGTCTGCTACCCCTCCCTAAAGCCCCTGCTATGTCTGCTACCCCTCCCTAAAGCCCCTGCTATGTCTGCTACTCCTCCCTACTTTATGGTTTTTGCCTTTATAAGCTTGTAAAAACTGCTGTTCAGGGCTTGACTCCTCGGCTCCTAAAAGAGTTGCGAGTCAAGCCCCAGCATGCTGGAATAAAATCCTCTTGCTGTTTGCATCAAGTGCCGTCTCTTGCAGTTGATTGGGGTCATCATCGCTCAGGGCAGAGTGGGGGGTCCTGCCCCAAGTCTTTCATTTGGGGGCTCGTCCGGGATTTGACGACCACCCCTCACCTGCAGAGTCGACCTTGGAGGTAAGAAAGGGGTACCCCGAAAACTGTCTGGTCTGTGTCTTCAGTCCTTTGTTTGACTTTGTGTGCGCGCTTTCGGTTTTGCAGCCGTTTGGCACCTCGTGAGAGTGGCTGGACAGTGGTTGGTAGACGTGCCTGGAGGACCACAGGCTGAAATCCTGGGAGACGCCCCAGGAACTGAGGAGAACCAGGGACGCCTGGTTGTCTCCTGCTGTAAGGGCGCTGATCGAGTCCGGTTGTTTGATCAAAAATTACGGGAAACGCGCCCGTCTGATTCTGTTGTAGGCTTGTGAGGGACTAAGTGTGGTAGGTAGGTCCTTGTATCTGTAATATTTCTGTTATTCCTGTTATTTGTGTTTCTGTCATATCTACTGATGATGGGACAGACTGTGACAACCCCTCTGAGTTTGACTCTACATTGGACTGAAGTGAAGAGAAGAGGTCGTGACATGTCAGTAGAGGTTAAAAAAGGCCCATGGCAGACTTTCTGCTCCTCGGAGTGGCCCACTTTTAACGTCGGCTGGCCCTCAGGAAGAACCTTTGACTTATCTCTTATTTTTGCTATCAAAGAGATTGTTTTTCAGAGAGGATCGGGAGCCCATCCGGATCAACAACCTTACATCATAGTCTGGCAGGACCTGGTGCAGAATCCGTCCCCCTGGGTTCGGCCGTGGACTGCCACATCCAGGCCCCTGTCTAATCCTCGGGTGCTCGCTGTCCAATCTTCCGGTTCCAGAAAAGGGGGCGACAGCTCGGACCCCCCTAAGAAGATCTACCCAGAAACTCAGACTGATCATCTTCTCCTCGACCCTCCGCCCCTCCTCCCGCCTTGGCTCCTGTCGGGGGGCAGGGAGGACCAGCATCGCCGGATCCGGTGATTGCCCCCTCTGCACCCCCGGGGGAACCTTCACTGGGACCCGCACAAGGTACCAGGAGTCACCGCCAGGGAGGAATGTCTCCCGACACTACTATTGCCCTGCCCCTGAGGGCATACGGCCCCCCGCCGGTGGCAACAGATGAGGGACCACCTCCTCTCCAGCCCCTCCAGTACTGGCCATTTTCTTCTGCAGACCTGTATAACTGGAAAACTAATCACCCCCCTTTTTCAGAAGATCCCCAATGCCTGACTGGGCTGGTAGAGTCCCTGATGTTCTCTCATCAGCCCACATGGGATGACTGCCAGCAGCTCATACAGACTCTCTTCACTACTGAAGAGAGGGAGAGGATTTTACTAGAAGCTAGGAAGAATGTACTTGGGGTGGATGGGCATCCTACCCAGCTCCCCAACATCATCGAGGCTGCCTTTCCTCTCTCCAGACCTGACTGGGACTTCAACATGGCAGAAGGTAGGGAGCGACTGACAGTCTATCGCCAGGCTCTAGTGGCTGGCCTCCGTGGGGCGGCAAGACGCCCCACTAATTTGGCTAAGGTAAGAGAAGTAATACAGGGGGCCATGGAACCCCCCTCAGTGTTTCTTGAGCGCCTAATGGAAGCTTTTAGGCGCTACAGCCCATTTAACCCTGACTCTGAAGGACAGAGGGCTTCCGTGGCTATGACTTTCATAGGGCAGTCAGCTGTAGACATTAAAAGAAAGCTGCAGAGGATTGCAGGACTATACCTTGCAGGATTTAGTTAAGGAAGCTGAGAAAGTATACCATAAAAGAGAAACTGAGGAAGAAAGAGAGAGAGGAAAGGGAAAATAAGAGAGACCGAAGACAGGAGAAAAACTTAACACGGATTTTGGCCGCAGCAGTAGGGGAGAAGAGCCAAGAACAGACCCAAGGTAGAACTAAGAAGTCAGGTAGCCTGGGCAACCGCATCCCGTTAGATAAGGATCAATGTGCCTACTGTAAGGAGAAGGGGCACTGGGCCAGGGAATGTCCTAAAAAAAGGAAGAAAGCACTAGCCTTAGAGAAAGAAGAAGATTAGCGGGGACGGGGCTTGGAACCCCTCCCCGAGCCTAGGGTAATACTTAAGGTGGAGGGGAAGCCAGTTGAGTTCCTAGTAGACACCGGAGCTCAACACTCAGTCCTACTCGAACCATCAGGACCTGTCTCCAAGAAAAAATCATGGGTTGTAGGGGCCACAGGGCATCAGCAGTACTCATGGACTACCCGAAGATCAGTAGATCTGGGAGTGGGACGGGTAACCCACTCGTTCTTAATTATCCCTGAGTGCCCTGCGCCCCTCCTTGGGAGAGATTTACTCACCAAAATGGAAGCCCAGATCACTTTCACTCCTGATGGCCCAGAGGTAACCCAGAATAAGAGAGTAACAGCCCTGACCATGTGTTTGGAGGATGAACATAGACTCTTTGAAAAGCAATGGGAGAAAGGGACTAGTCTCATACATGACTGGCTAGAAAAATATCCCGGGGCATGGGCGAAACTGCCGGAATGGGACTGGCCGCAGAAAGGCCGCCTATAGTCATAGAACTCAAAGCTACTTCCACTCCTGTGGCAGTGCGCCAGTATCCTATGACTAGGGAAGCTTGGGAAGGGATTAGGCCTCACATTCAGCGTCTCCTACAGCTGGGCATACTAGTAAAGTGCCAGTCACCATGGAACACCCCCTTATTACCCATCAAGAAACCCGGCACAGGAGACTATCGCCCTGTGCAGGACTTGAGAGAAGTAAACAAGCAGGCACAAGACATCCACCCCACCGTGCCTAACCCTTATAATCTGTTAAGCTCTCTCCCTCCGGACCATATCTGGTACACTGTCCTGGATTTGAAGGATGCCTTCTTCTGCCTCCGACTACACTCCTCTAGCCAGAACATCTTCGCATTTGAATGGAGAGACCCGGACTCTGGAATGACGGGGCAATTGACATGGACCCGACTTCCACAGGGGTTCAAGAACTCCCCAACCATCTTTGATGAAGCCCTCTACCAAGACCTAGCTCACTTTCGCGCCAGCCACCCTCAGGTAACGCTCCTACAATATGTAGATGACTTACTACTAGCTGGAACGACAAAGGAAGAGTGCCATCGGGGCACAGAATTGTTACTGGAAGAGCTAGCCCGCTTAGGATATCGAGCCTCCGCCAAGAAAGCCCAGATCTGCCAGAAAGAAGTAACGTACCTGGGTTACACCCTAAAAGGAGGGCAGAGATGGTTAACGGAAGCCAGGAAGCATACTGTGACTCAGATTCCAGTTCCCCACTCGCCCCGCCAGGTGCGAGAATTCTTAGGGACTGCGGGGTTCTGCCGCTTATGGATACCGGGGTTTGTTACTCTGGCAGCCTCCCTCTACCCTTTGACCAAGGAAAGCACTCCCTTCGAGTGGGGTGCCAGCCAACAGCGGGCCTTTGACAACATTAAAAAGGCATTATTATCAGCCCCGGCCCTGGCTCTACCAGATAAAACAAAGCCCTTTGTCCTATACGTAGATGAGAAGAGAGGAGTGGCCCGAGGGGTGCTGACGCAGCCTTTAGGGCCATGGAAAAGACCGGTAGCATACCTCTCCAAGAAATTAGACCCCGTCGCTGGTGGTTGGCCAGCCTGTCTGAGGTCTGTGGCGGCAGTAGCGGTACTGGTAAAAGATGCAGACAAATTGACTATGGGGCAGAAGTTGACAGTCATTGCCCCCCATGCCTTAGAAAGCATCATCAGACAGCCCCCTGACCGGTGGCTGTCCAATGCCCGCATGACACATTACCAGAGTCTCCTATTAAATGAAGACAGAGTCCAGTTTGGCCCGCCTGTCATCCTCAACCCGGCTACCCTACTACCTGATACCTCTGTCCGGGAGGATGTATTACACACATGCCAAGAAGTACTGGCTGAGGAGACTGGAACTCGGAGAGACCTCTGTGATCAGCCCCTGCCGGATGCCCAATTGACCTGGTTCACTGATGGGAGCAGCTGCATAATAGAAGGTAAAAGGGTGGCCGGGGCGGCGGCGGTGGACGACAAGCGGACCATCTGGGCAAGTAGTCTGCCTGAAGGGACGTCGGCCCAGAAGGCCGAGCTGGTCGCCTTGACCCAGCAGAAGGACAAAAAGTTCACATATACACCGATAGCAGGTATGCTTTTGCTACAGCCCATGTCCATGGGGCCATTTACAGACAGCAAGGACTGTTGACTTCAGCAGGAAAAGAAATTAAACACAGGGAAGAAATCCTAAGTCTACTGGAGGCTGTTCACCTCCCTAAGAGAGTGGCCATAATCCACTGCCCTGGACATCAGAAAGGGGGGTCCAGAGTTGCCGAGGGAAACCAAAGAGCCGACTGAGAAGCTAAGCGGGCGGCTCAAGGGCTCAACATCCTACCGCTATATGAAAACACTTTAAGGCCTAGCCTTAAAGAAATAGCACCCCCCCTTATCAAAAACTTTAAATATTTGGAGCGGGATCTCGAGAGAATGGACAGATTAGGCCTCCACCTAGAATCCCCAGAGGGGATCCGAGAAACCCCGGAAGGGAAAAACATCCTCCCTGAGGAGCAGGCAATCACCTTTCTCAGGCAACTTCATAAATTAACCCATCTGGGCCCCAAGCATCTGAAAACCATTGTTCAGTCCTCTCCATACTATATTATAGAATTAAGTAAGCTGGTTGATGCAGCTGTAAAAGAGTGCAGACCTTGCCAATTAGTAAACACCCAGCCTAGCACACTACCTCAGGGAAAACGACTCCGAGGGGATGGCCCTGGAAGCTACTGGGAAACAGATTTTACAGAGATTAAGCCGGCTAAGTACGGATACAAGTACTTGCTAGTGTTCATAGACACTTTCTCAGGATGGGTCGAAACTTTTCCTACAAAGAGGGAGACTGCTGAAGTTGTGGCCAAAATAATATTAGAAGAGATTTTTCCAAGATTTGGGCTACCCAAAGTAATCGGATCCGACAACGGTCCCACTTTCGTTGCCCAGGTTAATCAGGGTTTGGTCAAAATCCTGGGGCTTGAATGGAAATTACATTGTGCTTATCAGCCCCAGAGCTCAGGGCAGGTAGAGAGGATGAATAGAACCCTAAAAGAGGCCATGACTAAATTATCCTTAGAGACTGGCATTACTGACTGGACAGTCCTCCTTCCCTTTGCCCTGTTCCGTGTGCGCAACACCCCTAGTACTCTCAAGCTGACCCCCTTTGAAATCCTATATGGAGCTCACCCCCCGCTCGTTGCCATGCAGCACCTCCCTTCCCCAGAATCTTACTCCTCTCAATCTCTGTACACCAGATTAAAAGCCCTTGAAACTGTGCAAAAGGAAGTGTGGAGCCGGCTGATCGAGGCCTACAAGCCCGGAGATCTGCAAATACCTCACCAGTTCCAGGTTGGAGATTCAGTGTACATCCGGCGCCACCCGACAGCCAACCTTGAACCACGGTGGAAAGGACCATACCTAGTACTGCTCACAACCCCGACCGCAGTAAAAGTTGATGGCATCGCAGCCTGGATCCACGCGTCTCATGTCAAACCAGCACCGCCGCCAGACTCCGGGTGGAAAGTGGAAAAGACGGACAACCCCCTCAAGCTCCGCATCCGCCGCAGTAGCCCTGCTCCTGCTGATACAACTCCCGGTGATAAGTAGCTCTGGTCCCAATCCCCATGCCCCCCAGAGGTTAACCTGGCAGGTTCTCTCTCACACTGGTGATGTAGTATGGAGTACTACAAAAGAGGACCCTCCTTAGACCTGGTAGCCGTCCCTCACCCCAGATATTTGCGCCTTAATAGTAGGGCTAGATAATTGGGATATCCCCGATGAGACCTTTAAAGAGGTTCCATCGAGCCTTGATCACCATTTAGCAAAGCGCTCACTTACCCAAGGCTCCACATCCCAAGGCCAGTACGTTGCAGATGCCCCTGGCTGTGGCAACTCGCCCGCCCAGCACCGGATGCGACAAACGGAGTTCTATATCTGTCCCTGGGATGGGAGAACGAGAAGCCAGGTCAACAGATGCGGGGGGATAGAAAATTTCTATTGTAAGCAATGGGAATGTGAAACGACTGAGCAGGCCTCCTGGCACCCCATTTCCTCTTGGGACTTAATAACAGTACCTTTGGGCCCTGCATTTTCAACCGTATAGTCACCTTCGTCCGGGAGAGAGTAAGTGCTGTACAAGTGTTAATGCTCAGACAGCATTACCAGTCTCTCCGCTGGGACGATAGCCCTGAGAATGAATACATAGAGCCAGAAGTTTCATGATTAGAACTTCCCAAAAAACAAATGGGGGAATGAAGGAAAGTACTACCAAATCCAAAAAGGGGGGGGGGACCAGATATGTAGCAGCACCCCTCGCCCCCTACCATAAGAATGTGACCTTTTGTAACTGTCCTAGGAAATAGCCCCGAGCTGAAGCAGATAACCGGTAACTGGTTCTGAAAGAAAAAAGCTAAGCAAATGTTTAACTGCTGATCTTGTCTTAAGACAGATGAGTAATGAACCAGAGTTCTTTTTATCTGGAAAAGCCCCTATGTCTGCTACCCCTCCCTAAAGCCCCTGCTATGTCTGCTACTCCTCCCTACTTTATGGTTTTTACCTTTATAAGCTTGTAAAAACTGCTGTTCAGGGCTTGACTCCTCGGCTCCTAAAAGAGTTGCGAGTCAAGCCCCAGCATGCTGGAATAAAATCCTCTTGCTGTTTGCATCAAGCGCCGTCTCTTGCGGTTGATTGGGGTTGTCATCGCTCAGGGCAGAGTGGGGGGTCCTGCCCCAAGTCTTTCACAGGCATGAGCCACCACACCTGGCCCTTTCAAAACTTTTTAAAAGGCCACATAATTATGAATCTATGAAATAAAATGTGACTGTGAAACCACATTAAGATAATGTATAACTCATTAGCAGAGGTTTTACCAACGTGCAATGCAAAGTAGTACAACAGAAAGAACTTTGGGGCAGGAGATCAGCTCGGCCACTGTACACATAACAATGCTACTTCTTAACACCTCAATGTCCTCATTTGTGATATAAGGGGTTGGCTGGACTGCTTGCTAAGATTCCCTTCTATTTTCACATTATGTCATTTTTTTTTCTTTGAAAGGGTGCTACTATTTTTAAAAAGATATAGAAGTATGCTATAAATGCATTTTATTTTAAAACATTTAAGTAATATTATAAGGTGAAAAAAATAAAATTCCCCTCTACAACCATCCTCTTCCCATCAGTACCTTTCCTCCCCAAATGTTACAACTGGTACTATACGTACAAATAAGTATATGTTCTTCCATTTTTCCATTCTTCCAACTGTATGTTCTTCTTCTTTTTTTTTTTTTTGAGACAGAGCCTCAAGCTGTCGCCCTGGGTAGAGTGCTATGGCATCACAGCTCACAGCAAACCCCACCTCCTGGGCTCACGCGATTCTCTTGCCTCCAACTCCCAAGTAGCTGGGACTACAGGTGCCCGCCACAACACCCGGCTGTTTTTTGTTGTTGTTGTTGTTGCAGCCGAAGTTGTTTGGTGGGCCCAGGCCAGCTCAGGTGTATGCGGCTGGTGCCTTAGCCACTTGAGCCACAGGCACCAAGCCTTCCATTCTTTTTCTATGCTTGCATAATATGTCCAAATACAAATGTGCAATTAAAAATAACACTAATAGGATCATATCATATGTATTACTCTGAGGTTGCTTCTCTCCTCCCATTTCCCCACAAATGTGATACATCTTTAGGGCTCTTTTCCAAGTTAGTACCTGGAGATTGATTTCATTTTGACCATATGAATGTATCATTGATTATCTAACTATTCACTAACAATAGGTATAGTGAATAGTTTTACACTATAGCTTTCTAAAGACACTATAGCACTGTAGCAAGGCTACAACAAATATCCTGTACTACATAGGGATAGTAGTTAAAAGCATGAACTTTGGGATCAGTCTGGCTAGACTGCAGTGGCATCAGCCTAGTTCACAGCAACCTCAAAACTCTGGGCTCAAGATGTCTTCCTGCCTCAGGCTTCTGAGTAGCTGGGACTACAGGCATGCACAACCACACCCGGCTAATTTTTCAATTTTTCTTTGTTTTTGTTGCATTTTGGCCAGGCTCGAACCACCCTCGGTATATGGGGCCGGCAACCTACCCACTAAACCATAGGCACCACCCAATTTTTCTGTTTTTCACAGAGAGCCTCTCACTTTTGCTCAAAGCTGATCTCAAACTCCTGAGCTCAACTCAAGTAATCCTCCTGCCCAGGCCTGTGTGTGAACCCTGACTCTACCACTTTGTAGCTGTTACTTAGCTTGTTTGCAAAATGAGGATTGCTACACCATGTTACCACCATGTTATGTTTGTTTGTTTATTTATTTATTTATTTTGAGACAGAGTCTCACTATGTCGCCCTCCATACAGGGCCATGGTGTCCAACTCTTGGGCTTAAGTGATTCTCTTGCCTCAGTCTTTCAAGTAGCTGGGACTACAGGCTATTATTTTGTTGTTTGGCAGGCCTGAGTGGAGTTCGAACCTGCCAGCCCTGGTGTATGTGACTGGTGCCCTAGCCGCTGAGCTACAGACACCAAGCTGCCATACTATTTTTAGAATTAGATTAATCAGCATAAATGAAGTTCTTGAACTGTGTTAGGCCCATAGCAAGTGTTAAATGCTTATTGTCATTATAATTATTCTACATAGCATTTTTGGGTACATGTGCAAGCATTACTGGGGAGCTGAATTTTAGAGGTGGAATTGTAGGGTGGAAGTTATGCTTTATTTAAAATTTTCAGGGCGGCGCCTGTGGCTCAGTCGATAAGGCGCCGGCCCCATATACCGAGGGTGGTGGGTTCAAGCCCGGCCCGGGCTGAACCGAAAAATAGCTGGGCGTTGTGGCGGGCGCCTGTAGTCCCAGCTACTCGGGAGGCTGAGGCAAGAGAATCGCTTAAGCCCAGGAGTTGGAGGTTGCTGTGAGCTGTGTGATGCCATGGCACTCTACCGAGGGCCATAAAGTGAGACTCTGTCTCTACAAAAAATAAAAAAATAAAATAAAATTTTCAATATTTTGTCAAATTGTCTTCCTAAAGGGCTTTAATGATTTTTTTTTTTTTTTTTTTGAGACAGAGTCTCAAGCTGTCACCCTGGATAGAGTGCCGAGATGTCACAGCTTACAGCAACCTCCAACTCTTGGATTTAAGCGATCCTCTTGCCTCAGCCTCCCAAATAGTTGGGACTACAGGTGCCCGCCACAACGCCCAGCTATTTTTTGGTTGTACTTGTCATTGTTTGGCAGGCCCGGGCTGGGTTGGAAACCGCCAACTCAGGTGTATGTGACTGACACGCTAGCCGCTGAACCAGCTTTAATGATTTCTACTTCCATCAATTAAGGTTGAGAGTACCAGACATCTTACAATCTTGATACTCCAAATTTAATATACATTTTAAGCATTTGCCCTATTATTTAGATATCTATGCACTTTTCAAAAGGCTAATTAGCTGTTGTCATTCTTAATGTCCTTTACTATCAAAACTAAAGTGTAACATTCCTGGTAGTTATTCAGATAAGCTTGGCCTATTAGCTTTTTACCAGGGCAGAAAGAGATTAGAGATTTTTAGGTTGTGCCTTGTCAATATCCTCCACCTTCTCTTCTTAGCAGAGTTCACGTGCCCATGAACGTGTATGGTGATTCTTTCCTGCTGTGTGGTTTATGTAAAATATAATTACAATCTTGTATTTTCCTTTAAAACTTACAAACAGATTAATTACGAAGCTCTTGTAACTGGGTTATGCAGTATAATCAACAGTCCAATTTAGTGACTATGTGAAAGTCTTAGTCCTTAGTGCATTCTACGTGAATCCTCTGACATTTAGACTTGATTTTTGTTTTTTCAGATTTATTACATTTGTAAAGTATTTTTGCATATCGAGTCATTGTTGTTTTCTAAAGTATATGCGTGGCACAAATATTTTTCCACACATTTATTATATTTACAGGACTTTTAATAAAAAATATGATTTTAAATTTTAAAAAATCTTGTATTTTGCTCAAAAGAAGCTAAAAACAAAAGCAGAACACAGAAGTACCAGGAGGTTGGTATACATTGTCAAAGGCTGAAGATTTAGCAGAACATCACGACTGAGGTTAAGGAAGTAGTAGACCTTGGAGAAATGTGCCCGAGCTTGTCCTTTAGCAAAGCGCGGAACAGCTTCTGAGTCAGGGCAGCAGCTGCGCCCCCGGGCTAAGGAATGCTTCAGGCTCCACCCAGCCCTTTGGGATTGGGGCCCTTCGCCAGCCCGAAAGCTGTCCAGTGCCCTCCTCTGGCCAAATGAGGAGATACATACTTCAAGGAGCTGTTCTGGTTATCACCCTACTGTTTACAAAGGCAACGACAGGGTTGAGGAGGAAAAAGTTAAGAGTCTTAAGAGAGGAAAGTTATTTGAGAATAAATTGCTGATCCGGACGTTTATGAATACACGTTTATTTGTTCTATGGAGGAAACCAAAATGAAAAATAAATACAAGTATATTTCACAGCCTCCTCTTGTGTGCATCTGCAAGCAAATCTCCACCATACAAAACTTCCAAAATTCCAAAATCCCCAGATGTATTCAATATGTTTTATGACCACTGTGAACCTTATTTAAGTCTTTATGTAGGCAAATATGAAAATAATATGTGAGTACTCAAGACTTTCTAAAACTGTAGTTACTCCTTCTCTACCTAATGTTCCTTATATCTGAACTGTACTCTGGGAATGATTTAGTGATAGGGAAAACTTTCTTTCCTTTGTAGCTGTCAAAGGCCAAGCTTTTCCTCCTGACCTCCTTTGGAGCTTTACTCAAATTTTACCTCATGGGCAAGACCTTCCCTCTCTATAATCTATATAAAAATTGTATCCTCAGCTCCATTCGCCCAAATGTCCTCATCCCTGCTCTGCCCATCCTTCTCCTTATTTTATTATTCTTCCTAACACTTAACTATCATTTAACATACTGTACATTTTACTTTTTAAAATTGAGGGATAATGCACATACCACACAATTCACCCATTTAAAGTATATAAGTCAATGGTTTTAGTTCATCCCACAATTAATTATAGTACCTTCTCATTAGCCTAAAAGAAACTCTGGACCCATCAGCCCCCAGTTCCCCTCAAATGCTGCCCTTTCTGCCCCACTCCCCATCAGCCCTAGGCAGCCACTAATCTACTATTTCTCTCTATAGATTTTCCTATTCTGGACATTTTATGTAAATGGAATCATGTTCTACAAGCTTTTTTACACCACATTTTGTTTGTCTATTATTGGTTGATGGAGGTTTAGGTTTTCACCTTGGGTTGCTATAAATATTTCTGCTATGAACATTCATGTATATGGTTTGGGGTAGATACAAGTTTTGTTAAAATCCTGATAGTATTACTTATAAAAAACCATATTTAGGCTGGGCACAGTGGCTCACACCTGTAATCCCAGCACTTTGGGAGGCAAGGTGGGAGGATCACTTGAGGCCAGGAGTTTGAGACCAGTCTGAGTTTGAGACAAGGTCTTGCTCTAAAAACAGAAAAAAATTAGCCAGGTGTTGTGGTGGGTGCCTATAGTTCCAGCTCTTCAGGAGGTTGAGGCTTGAACCCAGGAGTCTGAGGTTGCTGTAATCTAGACTGAGGCCATGGCACCCTAGCCTGGGCAACAGAGTACAAAAACAAAAACAGAAAAAAAATCCTGCTTATTGTCTGTCTTTAGTGCCAGCTAGTGCCAAATACTATGTCAGCATAGGTAGTCAATAGGAATTTGTAAAATTAAGTAACTCCTCTCTCTCCCCTGTGGAAGCTCAAGTCTGCTGCCAATGGGGTCTTTCAGTTCCTCTTAATTCTGGTCCCAACTTTTACCTAAAGCCAAATTAGTGGTCACCACTAGGATAAAGGGAAAGTAGGTCACTTCTTTCTCTCCAGTACACCCCCATTCCAGAGCTGATTATGTTACATGCTAGCCCCTATTATAGTTCTGTTCTTACATCAGGTAAATCTGCCTTGCTCCCTACCCCAAGTCACTAGTCTAGATAATAATGAAATATCAAGTAAACTCTGAGTCTGGGTGGGCCTCTGAAATGTCAGTGACTTATCTATTTTTTGTTTTGTCTAGGTCCAGCTGTTATTACTTATCCATGTTTTGTTCTTTCCTTCTAAAAGAAAAAAGACCTCAAAAAGTTCTATGCTCAGGGATCACGGGGTTGAAAGAATTTATAAGCCTGCTTTCTGCTTCACAGTGAACCAGGAAGAAAAGAAGTTTTGATCAGAAATATTCTTCTGGTAGAAAATAATGAGTTATAGTTTAAAAATAAGCATTTTTAACTTAGAATATTTGTATGGTGGAGACAGCCTGTCAATTTAACTTAGAACTCCCCCAAATAGCCCAACCTAAAGATATCAACGGGGTACAAATATTCACACTGATGTAGGGAATGTAGCACATATCTGGTGAGAGCCCAGAATGTGACAGCTCTGTCTTAAATAAGATGAGGAGAACCTGATTCTTGCACCAAGAAACTAACACCCTGGGGGTGGGAGGGAGAAGGAAGCATACACATTTTAGCCCAAAATTTGGGAAAAAAAAAACCAAACACTTGCCATTTCCCCATAGTTGTACCATTCTTAGACCTTTCTCATTAGATTAGATGCCAAACATTATGTTAAATACTGAGGATAAAAAATAAATACGAATATTACTATCTCTGCACATGAAGTGCTTCTGGCATCGTATAACAGTGTGTAGAGTCCTCTGAGAATATGAAGGAGGGAAAGTTTAGTTTTGACTAGGGCCGTGTATTGGAACCCAAACTAGAAAGTTTTCAACAGGTGGAGACAAGCAGAAGGGACATATCAGGCGAAGAAGGCCTGAGCCCCAGGGCCCACACAAGCCCTTGCTACCCACGCCCCCACTCAACTACCCAGCTCACGCATCCTACCAGTCCCATGGCAATGAAAAACCAATTCAAGGAAAAGCCGCCAAAGAAGAAAAGGAGAAATGAATTTTTTCCTTAATATACACAGCAGAGCTAGCATCCTTTAACCTTGCTAGTTAGAATCATTAATCAAACACGAGAATCACCTTACCTGCTTATAGAAAGCACAGACTGACTTGACATTGACGGAGTGCCTTGTCCTGTAGCACTGTTACATACATTGCACTTTACGGACAAGGAAACCAAGGTCTTAGAGAAGAGAAACTTCTAGTTACACCCTAGCCAAGCCACTGACCCTACACAGGCTGACCAGAGTTCATGCTTTCCATCATTCATTCATAATATGTAACTTCAGTGAAGGAAGGAACCGAGAGGAAGCACTAGAGCAGGCATCCTCAAACTTTTTAAACAGGGGGCCAGGTCACCGTCTCTCAGACCGTTGGAGGGCTGGACTATAGTTTAAAAAAAAAACTATGAACAAATTCCTATGCACACTGCACATATCTTATTTTGAAGTAAGAAAACAAAACGGGAACAAATACAATCACACCGCCTCATGTGGCCTGCGGGCCGCAGTTTGAGGACCCCTGCACTAGAGGATAGGAGAGTCTAGTGAGATCAGCTGTGTGAATGTTCAAACTTTTCAAGTCCTTTGCACGTTTCTATCCTTAAGTCAGTTGAATCCCAGACTAAGGGATTGGGTGATGAACACTGTGTAATCTAGTACAGTTGCCTTTTTTTCCATAAATATACCCAAAGGTAAGGTGAAGTGACTTCCAGACAATAGTCACAAATGTTGGCACTAACCCTGGCTTCTGGGTCAATAGCTCAGATGAGTCAGCATTGAGTTCACTTTGGTAGAGCTTTTTTCTACTTTCTAGAACATCTTTCTTCTTCTGAGAACTGCGTGTAACGGATGTTGTGCTGTGCTGCCTCATTCTCCCTTTTGGGTCATCCTTGTGCAGGGGCCATGCTCATCTTCTCTATATTGTTCCAATTTTAGTATATGTGCTGCCAAAGCAAGCACCCTCATTCTCCCAAGCCAAGACGTTCACTCTCCCAGCCACTGGCAGTGTTGGCTGCTGAAGACTCACTGCTGAATCCCTATCTGGGAGTTACCTTCGGTCAGAGAGATCTACCACAACCAAGGTTGTGCTTCTTCTCAGGCAGCCCATATCCGGTGATCAGCAGATATAGAGAAATAAGGCTGCACCCTTCCTTAATGTTGGACAACTTCCAAGGGCCAATGCAGTTCAGAGCTTCCAGTAGGAATGGCTGAGGACAAATGCAGTATAGTTCAGTAACTCTTTACCCATTCTTGTTTTCTATTCCCTTACAGGTGTTATTCTCAGAAGCACTGTCCCAAAACCTTTTTCTGCAAATTCCTGCTTCAGAGTCTGTTTCCTAGGACCTTTAACCACAGACAGGCAGTACGGAAGCAGACTATAAGATACTACTTTGGAGCTGGCTCACCTGTTAGCCACTGTGAATGAGGATACGGGGTCACTGGAGATATATTACCAATAGGTCCTAGCATGCTATTGCAGATGCATTTATTAAAACCTTTGTAGTCAAGGAAAGGCAAGGCAAGGCAGTGATGGCATAATATCTCAGGAGTTTGAGAAAGTATGTGCAAGTAGTAATTATAAGGACTATGAAATCAAATGTCTCTTGCTGGGTGTTATTAATTTATTGGCAAAACGACAAAGAAAGGATAAGGTGGTTCATCACCAATTTAAGGGGAACTGTGAAAACCGGAAGGTCTCCACTGTAATACATAAAAACTCTCATTTCCTGCTTGTTGGGCAGAAAAACCTGTTTTCCCAGGTTTTTATAAGGATAATGGTGTTCCAGAAAAAGGTGAGTTCTTAGTCTGAGCAGGCCAGTTACACTTAGGTCAGGTCCTGATGGAGGAAGGCGTGGGACCCTAAGATGTGAGGGGGACATCTTAATTAATGCACTTGAAAAGATTGAATTCCCAGATTCCCCTGACCCTCTGAACTCACTTCTTCCCACTGAAAGCTAGAGTCCTCCGTGATTGAAGATTCTGCTTGCAATTCTGAAGACTACATGCACCACTTCTGAAGACCCACCCCTGACCAATAAATAGGGCTAAGACACAACGTGGTCCAGCCAGGGAACCACTGATTTGGCTAAGGGAGGCAAAGGATTGCACACTGAAGGAGCGGGTCATATGTGCCGGCAGGTGCTGGGGTAGTTTATCTGGAACGAATACTGAGGGCACAGGAACAGGGGGTGAAACTAAATTAGATAAGGGAGAGTTTATCAATATTTCTAGAATTCAACTTCTTAACATAATAAATGTGACCCTTTGTGATATGGATTTTGCATATCTCTCCAGCCAAATTTTTGGCCCAATTTGTCCTCTATTCCAGTCATACTAACGTACTAAGGTCAAGTCTTCTATTTCTGTAAAACCGGCGATTATTAACCCTGCTTGGAATGTTACCCCTACTCCATTCTGCCCTGGCCTTACGTAGCTATAGTTTACTTCTCTTTCAAAACTCAGCTAACCAAGGATCTGCTAATGGAAGTGGAAATTAATATATCCCTTCTGAGAAATAATTGGGCAATAGTAAGGGCCTTGTGATGTTTATACATCTTGATTCAATCCCACAGTCCCCTAGGGAAAAATCTAATGTATAAGAAAATACTGTGCATAAATATATTCAAAATGATATAGTTGATATTATAAAAATGAATGCAACCAAAACACTTGAAAATATGGGATTATACAAATTATGTGCTTAAATAATTTGTAATTATACGAAAATGCTTAAAGAAAACCAAATTTACAACTTAATATGATTTAAACTTTGTAATAACGTGAGGTAAAAAAATATTGAAAGAAAATATACCAAAATCAGGTGGTGTCTGTGACTCAAAGGAGTAGGGCACTGGCCCCATATACTGGAGGCAGAGGGTTCAAACCCAGCCCCGGCCAAAAACTGCAAAATAAATAAATAAATAAATAAATAAAATAATAATAATGAGTTTTTGGGCAGCACCTGTGGCTCAGTGGAGTAGGGTGTCAGCCCCATATGCCAGAGGTGCAGGTTCAAACCCAGCTGTGGCCAAAAACTGCCAGAAAATAAAAAAATAGAAAATACACCAAAATCTAACAGTAGTTGTTGCTGAGCATTGGAATTACAGATGATTTAGTTTTTTTTCTTTCTTAGACTTTTCTGTCTATTGCCCAAATCAGCTCAGAGTATGGGCATTGCTTTCAAAATAAATACAAAACAGTAAAAGTTATTTTTTAAAAGTCTCAGCTTAAGTATAACTTCCTCTGGGAAGAAAGGTCTCTTTCTTCCAGAAAATATACTTAAAAATATGGGTGTATACACACAATATGTGTTTTTAATTTATATATAAATAAAATCATGGTCCTTATTAAACAATCATCTACTGATCCATCTGTACCTTTCACTAGGAATATGAGGACGGGAATTTTGTCTTTTATCTTTATAACTTTGGCATCTACTATGTACTGTCTGGCACATAACAGGTTCCTAACAAATATTTGTTTGCTTTTTGGGACAGAACAGGGTGTTGTTTTTTAAACTTTGGGCCAGGACAGGTGATCCTTATTATTGTTAACAATTAAAAAACCCATAATTTATTAAAAACAAACTTCTGTGAAGAAACACTACAGCAATAGTTTTTAGTTTAGGTGGGTGAAATCCGTATAGTGAGGTATGGTTTTCGACAAAGTCCAGAACTCTTGACAAAAGGAATAAACTGAGAAGAGAGCCAAAACATGATGCATGCTGTAATTATTCCCTGAACCGCAGTAACATGACATTAATACTAATATTTTCCTCAAAATAAACTTGGAATTTCACACAGTGTCCTTCCAGATGAGTGTGAAGGAAGGCAGGTGTTTTCCCAGTGCGGTTCTGGCTGCGAGCTGTCAGCGCGGTGCAGGATTTCACAGCGAGGCGGTAAACAAACCTTATTCCAACTGGCTCGATGTACATTCAATAGCAAAATACCAGAAATGAGTGGTGTCTGTTCTACTCCAAAATGTATTATCTCGGGTAGACTTTTACTGTGAAAATGTTCATTGTTTGCTCTCATTACTCCCAGCCGGGAGTTTGCATCCAGTCTAACAGTTACATAATCCAGTCTTTTATGTAAGAATTTTGAGACATGAAAACAGATTAAACTGTCCTTGTATTACCACATCAGGGCAAAAAGTGAGCGTCCTGTTTGAAATGGAAAGGAAATCTTAGGGAAGCTGTCAACAGGCAGGTGGGGAATGTAGGTGGCTGGCTTCGTCCCTAGGGTTTCCTGTAGTGACCCCCAGAGGGTTCCAGTTATTATCACCCACCAGTGTGAAAATTAATTATCTTTCAGCTTTTGTTTGTACGAACACGCGCGTGTGGAGGGCTAGTTGGAGCGTGTGTTAGGTCCCGATGACCTGGAGGGTGATTCGCAATCACCCCGAAACCTACGTGCCCCTCAGGAAATCCCTCCTTGAGAGGGAATTCTGTTGCTGGATGGTTCTGAGGAGACAGGGCCGGGGTTAGAGCAGGGGCCCCGCGGCTGGGATGGCCCGTCCGGGGTGGGCACTGCCCTGTGGTCAGCCCGGGCGTCCGCCGGCTCCAGCGCCGCTCTGACCCCGCCCCCCGCGCCGCGCCCTCGTCCCCCGCCCGCCACGCCGCCGGCGGGGCCCCCTCGAGCCGCCGCGCTCGTTGCGGGCGCTGCACGCGCAGCGCGGGAAAAGTGGGTAACGGCTGCGGCTGCTGTCAGGGCCGCGGAGATGGCGTCGGGGGCCAGGGCTAGCGCAGCTGATGACTCTGTCCGAGCCGTCAGCCCCGGCAGGGCAGGCGACAAGGTGGTCTCCGCGTCCCCCGGGGACACGGCGGCGACCGCCACCCTGAGAAGCACCGCGTCCGGGGTGCGCTCGGTGGTGGCCTCCCCTCGCCCAGTGAAGGGGAAGGCGGCCCGGGAGGCGACCCGGCGGCGGCTGCAGCTCCAGCCGGTGTCCCAGGCCGAGGGGCCGGGGGAGGCGGCCGAGCAGGAGGAGGAGGAGCCGCTCCTGTCTGTGCCCGAGGAGGAGGAGGACGAGGCGCAGCCCCTGCCCCCGGTCTGCGTGTCCCCCATGAGGGGCATGTGGCGGGATGAGAAGGTGGCGCTGTATTGCGACGCGGTGCTGCAGGGCTGTAAGGTGAGGAGACAGAAAACGGACGAGTCCATCCCGGGGCCTGAGAGGAGAGGCACCGCGCTGGACAGTGACCGTCATCTCGGGGTGACAGGGATGCGAAGGGCACAGAGAAAACCCGGGTTCACATTTCATCTTAGTGGAGACACCCAGCTCCCGGCCTGGAGGAGCTGAGATTAGACCTGAGGAAGTGTTTTCTGAGAGCCGCTCGGCTTTATCATTACCCAGGCAAGCATCTTGGTGTTTTTATTTATCAATTTGTGCCCAAAAGTAAGGGTGACATTACTTAGCCTTGACTTTTACACTTTAAGAGTGGTTCTCAGAAGGCAATCTAGGATGCGACATGACACTTTGTACAAAAAATACCTATTAACACTTAATAAAGCAAGTATTGCATGTTTTCTAACCTACCAATTTTGTTTATTTAAGTTATACCAGAGGAATTTGTGTAAAAAGATAGTCATTGCAGCAATATTTATAGAAGATTAAAAAGTGGGAACTGAGTTTCCAACAGGGGCAGTAAAGGATTTATAGTGCCCTCATATAATGGAAAACCATGCAGCTGTAAACATCATGTTTTCGAGAACTATAGATTTGCTCATCCTACAATTAAGTTAAAAAAAAACAGGAAACAAAGCAAAACATGATCTGTATGTATAGATAAATATATACATAGGAAAATACTGGAAGGGAATACATCAAAATATCAACAATGGTTATCTCTGGCTGCCAGGACTAAGGGTGATTTTTGTTTTACTTATATTTTCTGAAAGTTTATCATATTTTATAATCAGAAGAGAATGTTATTTTAAATAACATTTCAGCCAGGCACAGTGGCTCATGCCTGTTTTCCCAGCACTTTGAGAAGCTGAGATTGGAGGATAGTTTGAAGCCAGGAGTTAACAAGCAACTTGGGCAACATGGTGGGAACCTATCTCTACAAAAAGTAAAATGATTGTGGCGGACGCCTGTAGTCCCAGCTGCTCGGGAGGCTGAGGCAAGAGAATCGCGTTAAGCCCAAGAGTTAAGAGGTTGCTGTGAGCCGTGTGACGCCACGCACTGTACCCGAGGGCGGTACAGTGAGACTCTGTCTCTACAAAAAAAAAGTAAAATGAAAAATTACCCAGGCCTGGTGGTTCACACATGTTGTCATATCTACTCCAGAGGGTGATATAGGAGGATGGGTTGAGACTAGTAATTAGATGTTACAGTGAGCTATGATCCCCTGGGCAAAAGACACACTCTGAAAAGTGGGGAAGGGGAAGGGAGAGGAGGAAGGGAGAGGAGAAAGAAAGAAAGAACACCATTTCCATAAAACTAGGACAGTATTGGCTCCGTGATTGTAGCTCAGCGGCCAGGTAGCCAGCCACATACATCAGAGCTGGTGGGTTTGAACGCAGACCGGGCCTGCCAAACAATGACAACTACAACCAAAACATAGCTGGGCGTTGTGGCGGGAGCCTACAGTCCCAGCTACTTGGGAGGCGGAGGCAAGAGAATCGCTTAAGCCCAAGAGTTTGAGGTTGCTGTGAGCTGTGACACCACGAGGGCCACCAATTGAGACTCTGTCTCAAAAAAAATAAAACCAGCTAGGACAGTATTAATGACCACCCTACCACATCTGATAATGAGGGTTGGAGAAGGCCAGGTCTATTATAGGCAATGGAAAAATGTTTATATAAATTATTGTTTTTAAAAATATTTATATAAATTACTGTTTATATAAATTATTAGGCAGTATCTAATGACCGACTTACATAATAATAGCTAGATTATTTATCATCAAGAGGTAGATGAATTTATTTATTTATTTTTTTGTTTTTTTTTTTGGGTTTTTTTTGGCCAGGGCTGGGTTTGAACCCGCCTCCTCTGGCATATGGGACCGGCGCCCTACTCCTTGAGCCACAGGCGCCGCCAGGAGGTAAATGAATTTAAATTAAAAAATCAAATGGCAAATATTTATCAAATGCTTACTATCCTTGTTTGTTTATAGTATGGAGTGCTATTTTAAATTGTTATGAACTGAATATGTTTTAAACAGATTATTACATCTTTAAAGTTCAGAAAAAATAACTATCTGTTTTTCAATATCGTAATTACTAGGTTTTTAATTGGTATAATTATGTTTATTCTGCTCAGTGAACTAATAAATTACTTGAAGACATAAATAAGTGGCTGTCTCATCTCTGAATTGCTCTATTGAATAAATAGACCTCTTTAAGTTTATTCTAATTTTTTTTTTTTTGAGGCAGAGCCTCAACTGTCGCTCTGAGTAGAGTGCTGTGGCATCACAGCTCACAGCAATCTCCAACTCCTGGGCTGAAGCGAGTCTTCTGCCTCTGCCTCCCAAGTAGCGGGGACTACAGGCGCCTGCCACAACGCCTGGCTATTTTTTTTTTTTTTTTTTTGGTTGCAGCTGTTATTGTTGTTTGGCGGGCCCATGCGGGATTTGAATCCGCCAGCTCAGGTGTATGTGTCTGGCACCTTAGCTGCTTGAGCCACAGGTGCCGAGCCTATTTTAATTTTTTAAAGTTTATGGTATTTTTCTATTAAATATAGTTTCAGTTAAAATGTATAATTTTCCAGATTTGCCATTATTTAAGGCCAAATTGTTTCCATTTTTCAATAGAAATGTAAAAATAGTTATACATTTATAATATAAGGTATTCATATGTGCACATTTTTTCCCTCTGTTTAGGCAGAAGATGCTGATGAGGCCATGAGTAAATACCTATCAGAAAAACTAAAGTTGAAAGACAAATGGTTTGGAGTCTGGAAGACTAATCCTGAGTTATTCTTTGTGAAATATGAAGAAGCTTCTATACCTTTTGTTGGTATACTGGTTGAGGTAAATAAATTGCATTTGATCTTTGTTCTTTTTGAATGAAGTGATCAATTCTTTCAAAGACTGAAATATGGACCTTATTCCTTTGGAGTTTTGGTACTTATACAGGGGTTGACAAGAGTATGTTTCTATTTTAGGTTGCTAAAAAATTAATAGTGTAAAAAGAAGGTAAGGAGTTATCATTAAGTGGAATATTTCTTGCTCACATATTCAAAATGGCAAAAGTACATTTCTTAAAAAATTAGTGAATTTGTCTTTAACAAACTTGAGCCTTCTTTTTTCTTTTTTTTTTTTTTTTTTGTAGAGACAGAGTCTCACTTTATGGCCCTCGGTACAGTGCCGTGGCCTCAAACAGCTCACAGCAACCTCCAACTCCTGGGCCCAAGCGATTCTCTTGCCTCAGCCTCCCGAGTAGCTGGGACTACAGGCGCCTGCCACAACGCCTGGCTATTTTTTTTTTTGGTTGCAGTTTGGCCAGGGTCAGGTTTGAACCCGCCACACTTGGTATATGGGGCCGGCGCCTTACCAACTGAGCCACAGGCGCAGCCCGAGCCTTCTTTTTTCATCATTTTTCCTTAATCTTATCTGAATTAATAAGGTTTAGTTAGTTCAGACAAGGAAAGAAAAAGAAATGGGTCAGAAAACTGTTGGTAAAATTTGAAATTTTTTCTTTTAAAAGGTACCCATTTAGTATAATAACTTCCAAGCCTACATTTGATAAGATTTTGCTTTGTTAGGTCTATAAGCTAAATATTATGGAACATTTGAGTCCATTAAAGGTTAATTATCTGGCTTGGCATCTGTGGCTCAGTGGTTAGGGCGCCGGCCACATACACACAGGCTGGCAGGTTTGAACCCAGCCCAGGCCTGCTAAACAACAATGACAACTATAACCAAAAAAAAAAAAAAAAAAAAATAGCCAGGTGTCGTGGTAGGTGCCTGTAATCCCAGCTTCTTGGGAGGCTGACGCAGGAGAATCGCTTGAGCCCAAGAGTTGAGGTTGCTGTGAGCTCTGACTTCACAGCACTCTACTGAGGGTGACATAGTGAGACTCTGTCTCAAAAAAAAAAGATTAATTATCCTTACATAGAAATGAATGTTTATAATCACAAATGGTACCCCTGCGTTAGATAGGTATTGTAGGGCGGCGCCTGTGGCTCAGTCGGTAGGGCACCGGCCCCATATACCGAGGGTGGCGGGTTCAAGCCTGGACCTGGCTAAACTGCAACCAAAAAATAGCCAGGCGTTGTGGCAGGCGCCTGTAGTACCAGCTACTCGGGAGGCTGAGGCAAGAGAATCGCTGAAGCCCAGGAGCTGGAGGTTGCTGTGAGCTGTGTGAGGCCACGGCACTCTACCGAGGGCCATAAAGTGAGACTCTGTCTCTACAAAAAAAAAAAAAAGATAGGTATTGTAAGTCTGTAGTTTCAGTCACAAGAAAAACTTTTATTTGAAACTCATTACATTATACACTACTTGGAAATAATTCAAAAATACATGTATTGTGGCAAAGTGAGTGGCAGTTTTATAGATAAAGAATGGAATATTTGGCGGCGCACGTAGCTCAGTGGGTAGGGCGTCAGCCACATAAACCAAGCTGGCAGGTTCCAACCCAGCTTGACCATTTAAAACAACAATGACAACAGCAACAAAAAAAATAGCCAGGGGTTGTGGCGGGCATGTGTAGTCCCAGCTACTTGGGAGGCTGAGGCAGGAGAATTGCTTAAGCCCAAGAGTTTGACGTTGCTGTGAGCTGTGACACCACAGCACTTTACCCAGGGCGACAGCTTGAGACTCTGTCTCAAAAGAAAAAGAATGGAATATTTTCAGTCATAGAAATTATAAAGGAATATAAAGAATACTTGGGTTTAGTTAATTTTCCAGTAATACTCTTATTTTTATTTTATTTATTGCTATTATTTTTAATACTCTATTTTTAGTGTTTCTTGGAGGTTTGCTCAACTTCTGACTTTGAGTAGCTTTTGCATGGATCTTTTATAAGTTCTCTGGACATTTTAAATCTGGATAAAATAAAGGGAGGTAGACGATATCAGTGGCTTTAATGTTTTGTTTTAGTAGTATAAATTTGCAGTTTTTTTCTTTTCTTTTTTTTTTTTTGTAGAGACAGAGTCTCACTTTATGGCCCCCAGTAGAGTGCCATGGCATCACACAGCTCACAGCAACCTCCAACTCCTGGGCTTAAGCGATTCTCTTGTCTCAGCCTCCCGAGTAGCTGGGACTACAGGCGCCCGCCCCAACGCCCAGCTATTTTTTGGTTGTAGTTCAGCCGAGGCCGGGTTTGAACCTGCCACCCTCGGTATATGGGGCCAGCGCCTTACCGACTGAGCCACAGGCGCTGCCCAAATTTGCATATTTTTTTCAATTAATTTTATGTGGAAGCTCAACACATACAACACATTGAAACAGAACATTTATGATGGACGTGAGGAATGGTACCCTAGCAATTGCTTGTCTTCTCCCTCGATACCTCATGATTCCCCTCCATGCCAGGAAACTTTTTGAGCTCTGTATAGTCCCGTTGATTAGGTTAACCTAGAGTCATATCAAATTCCAAGGTGTTACATGTAATACATTAATTATTTAACTGTCTCTGCCTTCTTGGAGAATAATAAATAAAATGACAGATGATAAGATTACTTTAGAATCCTTTAGCAGCTACTGATGTCCTTAAACAGAAGATGAAACAAAAAGGGGAAACAGGAAAAAGTAGAACAAAATATAAGCAGATTCTAGTTCCTTCAGTTATTCCTTCAGTGAAACAAATGACACAGTACCCCTTGAGACCTCTTAAGACAGTGCTGCACAATTCACACTTTGTTGTTTTGTCTGCTTCTGCTTCCTTAGTCTTATTTGAACTGAAGTATCAACAATGCTATATAATGCTCTGTGTTCTGAAGTCATAATAATTTATTCCTGTCAACTCCAGTCTTTTTTTCTTTAAAACGCTGTATTAGTTTTCTATTGCTGCCACAACAAATTACCACAAACTCAATGGCATAAAGAATACAAATTTATTTTCTTACAGCTCTATAGATCAGGAGTCTGACAACAGGCCTAACCGAGCCAAAATCAAGTTGCCAACAGGCCTAACCGAGCCAAAATCAAGTTGTATGTGAAGCTGCATACCTCTACAGAGGCTCTAATGGAAAGTCCCTTGTCTTCCCTTTTTCAGCCGCTAGAAGCTGCCTGCATTCTGTGGCATGTGGCTGTCTTCCCCTATCTTCAAAGTCCTTCTCATAAAGCATCTTCTGCAGGCTGCAAAGGTGCTCCGCTTTCAAAGAACTCATATGATTAGAATGGGTCCAACTGGATAATCCACTATAACCTTTGCAACTCAATGTCCTTAACTATGATTACATCTGCAAAGTTCCTTTACCATGTAGGATAAACACAATTCACAGCTTCCAAGGACATCTTTGGGGGCCATTATTCTGCTTATTATAAATTCACCCAACCGGGCGGCGCCTGTGACTCAGTCAGTAAGGCGCTGGCCCCATATACCGAGGGTGGCGGGTTCCCCGGCCCCGGCCAAACTGCAACCAAAAATAGCCGGGCATTGTGGCGGGCGCCTGTAGTCACAGCTACTCAGGAGGCTGAGGCAAGAGAATCACTTGAGCCCAGGAGTTGGAGGTTGCTCTGAGCTGTGTGAGGCCACGGCACTCTACCGAGGGCCATAAAGTGAGACTCTGTCTCTACAAAAAATAAAAAAAAAGAAAGAAATTCACCCAAGAAAGCTTGGAAACATAATACTGTTGATCCTTGAACAATTTGGGGGCCTGTGCAGTCAAAAATCCATGTATAACTTTTGACTCTCTCAAAACTTAACTACTAATAACCTACTGTTGACTGAAGGTTTATTGATAACACAAATTGTCAGTTAACACCCATTTTGTATTTTGTTTGCATTATGACTGTATTCTTACAATAAAGTAAGCTTGAGAAAAGAAAATCTGTTAACAGTCTCAGAAGGAAAAGACAAACAAAGCATCCACAAAACAAGAACTGGAACCTATATCATGGGAACATTCCAAGAGAGAAAGAGCTTTGGAAATTAAAAATATGATAGCAGAAATGAAAAACTAAATACCAGAATGAGAAGCATTGAGAGATAATGTTGAGTGAATCTCTCCAGAGTAGAGCTAAAGATCTAAGAAAAGGAAAGAAAAAAAGGAGAAGAATTAGGGGATCTTATCTAACATTTAAATACATGTTCTAGAGAGAGGGGGAGAAAGGGAGAGAGAATGAAGAGGAGGAGAGAGGGGCAGGGGATGGGGAGAAGTTGGTGGCAAGAACGAAAGCAGAAAGCAAACTGTCAAATTGTGAAAGTTACCAAGAACCAAAGAACATGAATTTCTAGACTGAAAAGGCCCCACTTAACATCCAGCGTATGGTGAAATTTTTTAGTGCTAGTCTCAAAAAAAAAAAAATTTTTTTTTTTTTGTTTGAGACGGTCTCACTTTGTCACCCTGGGTAGAGTGCTGTGTCGTCACAGCTCACAGCAACCTCAAACTCTTGGGCTTAAACGATTCTCCTTCCTCCACCTCCCTTTTAGCTGGGACTACAGGCCCCTGCCACAAGGCCCGGCTATTTTGTTGTTGTTGTTGTTGTTTCAGTTGTCATTGTTGTTTAAGCTAGCCCAGGCTGGGTTCAAACCCACCAGCCTCTGTGTGTGTGGACCTCAAAATTTTTTTATTCTATTTTCCTAGTTTTCTTCTGTCTCATAACTATTTATAAGGATAGAATTTATATTATTATAAAATTTGTATTTCAAAGGTTGCTTAGTAAGTAACTTCTTATAGTTAAGAAGTATCATTTTTACATTTTTATGAACAATAATGTGAATACTGTTATATAGGCTGATGATGCTGCTGATACTTAAAATGTTTTTTTTCAAGCTAACTATACCTAAAAATAATTGTATTGAACGTGTACTTAAAATTTTTCAAAATTGATCTTGGAAGTGTTTGTGTTAATGTTTGATTTTGTGCCAATATTTTAAAGTTTGCATTAATATAATTTATTAAATTTTTGAAACATTAAGTAATGTTAATCTGGTTCTGAAGCACAGATTTTTGGCAAGTGCTGGAGATCTCATCATTATGGTGAAATAAGGTAAATAAACAACATGTTGTTTATAAAGCTAAATTTATTCATCCTAAGGACTTTATTCTTTATGTCCTTTCTACTTTCTTCTGGTATTGGAATAGTCTTTCTTTTCTAAGTAATGTAATATAGATAGTTGAATTTTTTTTTAAAACATGCTTTGATGCCAAAATTAGTTCAAAATTCTTCAAAAATACCAGCCAACCAAGTGCAGTGGCTCGCGCCTGTAATCCTAGCATTCTGGGACGCTGAGGCAGGAAGATTGCTTGATTGAGCTCAGGAGTTTGAGATTTGCCTGAGCAAGAGTGAGATCCTGTCTCCACGAAAAATAAAAAAGCCCAGGCAGGCATTGTGGCAGACACCTGTGCTCCCAGCTATCGGGGAGGCTGAGGCAGGAGGATCACTTGAGCCGCAGAGTTTGAGGTTGCTGGGAGCTATGATGCCACTGTACTTTACTCAGGGCAAAGAGTGAGACTCTGTATCAATAAAGCAGAACAAACAAACAAAAAAAAACCCAAGGCAACTACAAAAATACCAGCCTGGCATATTGGCATGCTCCTGCAGTCCCAGCTACTCAGGAGGTTGAGTTAGGACGATTGCCTGTGGCCGGGAGTTTGAGTCTGTGGTGCACAATGATCACACCTTGGAATAACCACTGCACTCCAGCCTGGACAACAAAGTGAGGCCTCTCTGGCAACTCACACTTGGAAATAAATAATGTGGTCAATGCCAGAATTCCTTCCATGAAACTTAAAAAATAATGTGCTTAAGAAGTGGGATTTTAAAAACTATATTTAATATTGATCTGTTTATTCTAAATGTTGATTGTTGGAGAAGTCATAAAAAATTAAAAAGAAGAAACCTCATAATTAGCTCAGTTATGAGAAAGAAGTCCTTATCTCTTACCTACATTTGTAATTATGTGTCTCATAATATTTATCTTAGGTAACTTGTAAGCCAAGCCAAAACTCATCATCTTGTTTCAAAGTCACTGTTTCTGTTGCTGATCCCTTTTCTTCCAACATTGCGAATATTCCAAGGGATTTGGTTAATGAGATATTGGAGGAACTGGAGCACAGTGTGCCTCTCTTGGAAGTGTATCCTGTGGAGGGACAAGATGCTGATATACGTGATATTGCTCTGGCCTTGGAGGTTGTAAGGTATTAGGGCCCTTTGGCTTCTGAAAATTAAAAGAATCACATTCAAAAGTGAATGTGTACATTTTGCTCATGTGAATATTTTATAAATATTTATTAATTTAACTCTTGCTCACTTCTGGATTGTTTATCCATTTAAAATTAACATGTTATTTTTGTCTCAGTTGTAGAGGCATGTTAAAAAAAAAACGACAAAGCACCATATTGTATTTTTAACTCTTAGTTGCAGAATCACAGAATTATAGTAACATAGGTAATGAAACATTTATCATTTTTGATCCTGCATTTTGTGAAAATTGAAAAAACAAGTTCCAGAAACAAATAGTGTTAACCTCTCTTCATACTTAAGCAAGTTATATATATTAGAATTTATTTTTCACATTTAAAGACATTACAAATTCTATATATCATCATTTACATTGTGATCGCTTCTTATAAGTTCATACAATTAGAAGGAAGGTATTGATAAAATATAGACTATTTTATGGCATGCTTTTTTTTTTTTTTTTTTTTTGTTGTTGTTGTTGCAGTTGTCATTGTTGTTTTAGCTGGCCTGGGCTGGGTTCAAACCCGCCAACCTGGGTGCATGTGGCCAGCGCCCTACCCACTGAGCTATGGGCACTGCCATGTTTTTGTTTTTCTAATGCTTCTTTCTTTCCCAACAAATTTGGTTGTCTTTTTTAATACATATTATTTCTTTGTTGGACAAAATCATAAACAAAATCTATGTAGTTTAGAACCTAGATTTTACAATCATTTAAAAATATGTTTCTTGGCTTGGCACCTGCAGCACAGTGGTTACAGTGCCAGCCACATGCACCGAGACTGATGGGTTTGAACCGGCCCGGGCCAGCTAAACAACGACAACCACAACAAAAAATAGCTGGGCGTTGTGGTGGGCACCTGTAGTCCCAGCTACTGAGGCAAGAGAATTGCTTAAGCCCAAGAGTTGGAGGTTGCTGTGAGCTGTGATGTCACGGCACTCTATTGAGGGTGACATAGTGAGAGTCTGTCTCAAAAAAAAAAATATATATATATATATGTTTCTTAAGATTTATTAATCTGAGAATTCTGACATGAAAATATCATTTTAATTCTAAATATAGTAGTGGCTGGTTTTGATTACCATCGTCTTAATTTGTTTTATTGCAGGTTTTTTTATGACTTTCTTTGGAGAGATTGGGATGATGAAGAAAGTTGTGAGAATTATACTGCACTTATTGAAGAAAGAATTAATTTGTAAGTATAGTTTAGAAAGTACTCAGCACGTTACAAAAGATAATCATTGTAATTACATTGATACTTTTCAGGTGGTGTGATATACAGGACGGAACAATACCTGGTCCTATTGCACAACGTTTTAAAAAAACTTTGGAGAAATATAAAAACAAGCGTGTTGAGCTCATTGAGTATCAGAGCAATATTAAAGAAGATCCATCTGCAGCAGAGGCCGTTGAATGCTGGAAAAAATACTATGAGATAGTAATGCTCTGTGGATTATTGAAAATGTGGGAAGATTTACGCCTCCGGTAACAATTTGCTATATTTTAAATAGAAACAAAAGATTACAGGGTTATTCTTTTATCATCGCACTTGTCATAAATGTTGGTCTGATTAAAATAGATTATAAAATTAGATGTCTAACTTATGAGGTAGGCACAAGGTACAACTATCATTATTGGAAAATTACTTTTATATTATCTGAGATCATTTTTTTGACTCCCAAAACCTTATTAATCCAGTCCTTTCCTTATCTTTCATCTTTATCTTTTTGTGATTTTTGTCAAAGTGTAGGAAAAGAGGAGGTAGGTCTCCTCTGCTTAATATATGATGTTTTAATTAAAAAGAGAAGCTAGTTTCTCCTGAAATTTATATTGTAATTTCTGCTTTTCCAACCAACATTAAGTTAATAAGTTATTTATGATGATAAATAAAACAACGTAGACTTAATCAGCATCATTGGCCAGAATGCTTAAAACTCTACTGGAATATTTTTACATTACTATGCAGTAAAAAAGTATTTATTTCTGTCTCTGTTTTATATATAGGGAAAGAGGAATTTTTGTTCATGGTCCCAAAATTTTTTAAGAACTGTACATGAAGCCAGGTGCAGTGGCTCACAGATATAATCCTAGCACTTTGGGGGGCCTAGGCAGGTGGATCTCCTGGTGGGCACCTTTAGTCCCAGTTACTCGGGAAGCTGAGACAAGAGAATCACTTGAGCCCAAGAGTTGGAGGTTGCTGTGAGCTATGACGCCACGGCATTCTACCCAGGGTGACAAAGTGAGACTGTGTCTCAAAAACAAAAAAAAAATAAAAAGAAAACTGTATCTGGAGCCAAAGGACATCTGATTATTTCATACTAAATTGTTTAACCCTTGTCTTGTTTTCCACCTTTACTTATTCTTTGCCCTTAATAAACAATTACTTGATGAACAATTTTTGGTTGCATTTTTTTCTTTTTGTATTTTCCTACAAATTTGACCTTTTTGTTTTTTTTTTTTTTTTTTGTAGAGACAGAGTTTCACTTTATGGCCCTCGGTAGAGTGCCGTGGCCTCACACAGCTCACAGCAACCTCCAACTCCTGGGCTTAAGCGATTCTCCTGCCTCAGCCTCCCAAGCAGCTGGGACTACAGGCGCCCGCCGCAACGCCCGGCTATTTTTTTGTTGCAGTTTGGCCGGGGCCGGGTTTGAACCCGCCACCCTCGGTATATGGGGCCGGCGCCTTACCGACTGAGCCACAGGCGCCGCCCTGACCTTTTTGTTTTTAACTTTTTTTTTTTTTTTTTGAGACAGAGTCTCACTATGTTGCCCTGGGTAGAGTGCCGTGGGGTCACAGCTCACAGCAAACTCCAACTCTTGGTTTTAAGTGATCCTCTTGCCTCAGCCCTTGGAGAGATTGGGATGAGGAAGACTACAGGTGTCCACCACAATGCCCGGCTATTTTTTGTTGAGGGGGGAGTTGTAGTTTGTCATTGTTGTTTGTCAAGGCCCAGGCTGGATTCGAACCTGCTAGCTCCGGTGTATGTGGCTGGCACCCTACCCGCTTGAGCTACAGGTGGCGAGCTCTTTGTTTCGATCACTAAGAATCTCATTCAAGTGACTATTTTTGATGCTTTATTTATTTATTTATTTATTTATTTTTGAGATAGAGCCTCAAGTTGTCGCCCTGGGTAGGGTGCCATGGCGTCATAGCTCACAGCAACCTCCAGTTCCTGGGCTCAAGTGATTCTCTTGCCTCAGCCTCTCTCAAGTAGCTGGGACTACATGTGCCCACTACAACGCCTGGCTATTTTATTTTTTTGGTTGCAGCCGTCATTGTTGTTTGGCAGGCCTGGGCTGGATTAGAACCCACTAGCTCAGGTGTATGTGGCTGGCACCTTAGCCGCTTGAGCCACAGGCGCCAAGCCGATGCTTCATTATTATTGGGATTTCTATGGTAAACCTTAGATTACTTTGGGAACCCAATATGGATAAAAGTTTTAAAATCCACTTATCTAGATATCCATGGATTCAGCAAGTTTGATTTGAATACAAATGAGCATCACTAGACATGAGATTCTTTATTTTTATTTATTTATATTTTTGAGATGGAGTATCCCTCTATCTTCCTAGGTAGAATGTAGTGGCATCATCACAGCTCACTGCAACCTCAAACTCCTAGGCTCAACTGATCCTCCTTCCTCAGCCTCCAAGTAGCTGGGATTACAGGTGTGTGCCTCTGCCCCCAAACAATTTTTTCTGTTTTTAGTGGAGTCAGCGTCTTGCTTTTGCACAAGCTGTTCTCAAACTTCTGAGTTCAAGCAGGCCTCCCTTCTTGGCCTCCCAGAGTGATAGGATTATAGGCATGATCCACTGCCCCTAGCATAGACTTTAGATTTTAATGACAAAGAGCAACATGGAGTTCTCTCATCTTGGGAGTTATAATTGCTGAGAGTTTAGTTCCCAGAATAGTAGAATGAGTTGATTGTTCAAACTGTTTATAACATAACAATTATAAAACCTGAACAAAATATATTAGTAGTGTCAAAAAAAGGAGGAAGACATGTCCAACTCTTTGAAATCACTTTTATTTATTTATTATTTTTTTTTTGCAGTTTTGGGCCAGGGGCGGGTTTGAACCCACCACCTCGGGTATATGGGGCCAGCGCTCTACTCCTTTGAGCCACAGGCGCTGCCCTCACTTTTATTTATTTTTTAAAATGGGATCTTGCTGTGTTGCCCAGGCTGGCCTTGAGCTCTTGAACTTAAGCAATCCTCCCTCCTCAGTCTCCCAAGTAGCTGGGATTACAGATATATATACTGCCGTACCTAGTTATGAAGGCATTTGAAAGTGACCAAAAGTAGGCAGCAACCAGGAAAATTTACCCTTGAAATTGATTAATCCTTGGAATGCGTAGGAAAAGGGAATTTGTGGCTTTTTGGTCTGAGGATAATTCCCAGTTCTTGTACCTCTGACGGCACAATATACAGACTTGCTGTTTGAAAAAGACAAAGAACAGAGTTTGGGACTGGCAGAGTGGCCAGAAATTTAGGGAGAATAGTCTGAAAGTAACAGAACTGCAAAAGGGGTGAGGTAAAAATTTGAGCATAAACTCTGCCCAAATCCCATTCAGAGTAGGGAGAGAAGGGAAGGAATCAGGGAACCACACTGAAAAAGGAACAGCTGGAATGCGAAAGAACTGAGCAGCAGCATACTGCAAGGGAAACCATTTACAGTTTGAGGCCAGGCAAGTTAACTTCCAGCTAGAATACTCGTAAAACACTAGCAATCCTCAAAAGAACATAACATAGTCGCTAAAATGTGTTACCTAAAATCTCCAGTTTTTAAAGCAAAAAGACAACTTCAGAATGAGAGAAAATATTCGCATGCTACACATCCAACAAAGAGCGGATAACCAGAATCTACAAGAGCTCAAGTAAATTAACAAGAAAATATCAAACAACCTCATTAAAAACTGGACAAGAGACATGAACAGAAACTTTTCCTATGATGACAGACTAATGGCCAACAAATGTGAAAAAATGCTCGTCATCTCAAATCATCAGAGAAATGCAGATCAAAACCACATTGAAGGGCGGCACCTCTGGCTCAGTGGGTAGGGCGCCAGCCCCATATACTGAGGGTGGTGGGTTCAAACCTGGTCCCGGACGAACTGCAACAAAAAAATAAATGGGCCTTGTGGCGGGTGCCTGTAGTCCCAGCTACTCAGGAGGCTGAGGCAAGAGAATCGCCTAAGCCCAGGAGTTGAAGGTTGCTGTGAGCTGTGTGACATCACGGCACTCTACTGAGGGTGATAAAGTGAGACGCTGCAAAAACAAAACACATTGAAATATCACCTAACCCCAGTGAGAATGGCTCACATCATAAGGTCCCAAAGCAACAGATAGTGGCGTGTATGCGGAGAGAAGGGAAAACTCCTACACTATTGGTGGGATAGCAAGCTAGTACAACTGCTATGGAAAATAGTATGGAGACTCCTTAAGAACTAAAATAGACCTATTATTTGATCCTGCAATCCCACTACTGGGCATTTACCCAAAGGAAAAAAGACATTTTATAAAGGCACAATTCACAATTGCAATGTCATGGAAACAACACAAGTACCTTTCAGTACATCAATGGATTAATAAATTGTGGTATACGTATACTATGGAATATTACTTATATCTTTTTTTTTTTTTTTTTGTAGAGACAGAGTCTCACTTTATGGCCCTCGATAGAGTGCCGTGGCCTCACACAGCTCACAGCAACCTCCAACTCCCAGGCTTAAGCGATTCTCCTGCCTCAGCCTCCCGAGTAGCTGGGACTACAGGTGCCCGCCACAACACCCGGCTATTTTTCGGTTGCAGTTTGGCCAGGGCTGGGTTTGAACCCGTCACCCTCAGTATATGGGGCCGGCGCCTTACCGACTGAGCCACAGGCGCCACCCTACTTATATCTTTTTTAATAACCTGGATGGAATTGGAGACCATTCTCCTAACTGAAATATCACAAGAATGGAAAGGCAGACATACTGGAACTAGCATAACAGCACCTTAATGCTCACATGTGAGAATAGTGCAATGGAGTTCAAGCGGGGGCAGAGGGAGTAAGGAATGGGTAAATTCCCACCTAAGGGGCACATTACACAGGTATATTGCACAATTCCTGGATGAAGAACACAACTACAACTTGGACTTTAGCTTTACTAAAGCAAACGATATAACCAAATATGTACATTTATCACAATCTGAAGTTTCAAAAATCTCCAGTTTCCATGAAAAATTAATAGAAATGAAAAGAAACCAGAAACTTTGATACATGGTCAGGAAAAAAGACAGTATAAACTGACTTTTGGTGGGTCCAGATATTGGATTTATCAAACAACAGACTTCAAAGTAGTTGTTATAAATGTGTTCAAAGAATTAGAGGAAAATATGATTACAGAAATAAAGGAAAATATGGTCTTAATGAGTAAACATATAGGAAATCTCAGTGGAGATATGGATATTGTACTCTAAAAACCCAATTCCAGATGAGCTCTGACATGTAAAGAGCTCATGAGGCATCACTCCCATTGTTACCATAAGAAAAAAGCTGAACAAATGGAAAATGACTTTATTGGACCCATTAGAGAATGGAGGTCAGAGCAAATCCTGAAATTTAGAGAGACAGATGAATTCAGAGAGTCCCAGCCCAGATTGGCTTACCTGGCACAGAACCGACTAGAGCTAGAACTATTAACCCAAGCCAACATCTGAGATGAAAATCTCAATGGAAGTTTATTAAACCAAGATTTTCAGGAAGTTCCTGGGAAAAAATCACAAACTGCAGATAAGCTGTGGCTGTTTTTCTGAAAGGAATCTTGGAAACTTCCGGCATTTTAAAGGCATGCAGAGAGAAGGAAAAATGTGGGTTGACTGAGACATGAAATAGCAGAAGACATTAACAAATGGAAGAACATGTAATGCTCTTGGCTGGGAAGAATCAACATCATTAAAATGTCATACTACCCAAACCAATCTACAGATTTAATGCAATCCCCATCAAAGCACCAATGTCATCCTTTGAAGAACTTTAAAAAGTAGTACTTCATTTCATATGGAACCAGAAAAAACTCTGACTAGCCAATACAGTTTTCAGAAACTGGTTAGCCACGTGTAGAAGATTGAAACTGGACCCACACCTCTCACCATTGACAAAAATTGATTCTCACTGGATAAAAGATTTAAATTTATGAGATGAAACAATAAAAATTCTAGAAGAGAGTGTGGGGAAAACACTTGAAAATATTGGCCTGGGAAAAGATTTTATGAAGAAGATCCATCCCCCTGGCAATTGCAGCAACATCAAAAATAAATGAATGGGATTTGATCAAGCTTAAAAAACTCCTGCACAGCTAAGGGCACCCCAATGAAAGCAAACAGCCTTCAGAATGGGTGAAGATTTTTGTATGTTATGAATGTGACAAGGGCTGATATCTAGAATTTACAGAGAACTCAACAAGAAAAGAGTAAACAACCCCATTTATAAATGGGCAGGAGACTTGAATAGGAATTTCTTTTTCTTTTTTATTTGTAGAGACAGAGTCTCACTTTTTTTTTTTTTTTTGTAGAGACAGAGTCTCACTTTTTATGGCCCTCGGTAGAGTGCGGTGGCCTCACACAGCTCACAGCAACCTCCAACTCCTGGGCTTAAGCGATTCTCTTGCCTCAGCCTCCCGAGTAGCTGGGACTACAGGTGCCCGCCACAACGCCCGGCTATTTTTTTGTTGCAGTTCTGCCGGGGCTGGGTTTGAACCCGCCACCCTTGGTATATGGGGCCGGCGCCTTACCGACTGAGCCACAGACGCCGCCCAGGAATTTCTTGAAGATGACAGACAAATGGCCAACAAACATGAAAAAATGCTCAAATGTCTTTAATCACAATAGAAATGCAAATCAAAACCACTCTGAGATATCACCTAACTCCAGTAAGATTAGCCCATATCACAAAGTCCCAAAATTTGCAGATGCTGGCATGGATGTGGAGAGAGGGGAACACTTCTACACTGCTGGGATTGCAAACTAATACAACCTTTATGGAAAGAAGTATAGAGAATTCTCAAAGAACTACAAATTGACCTTCCATTTGATCCCTCAATTCCACTATTAGGTTGCACCAGAATGTTTCTGCAGCCCAATTCATAATTGCCAAATTGTGGAAACAACTCAAATACTCATCAACCCATAAATAGATTAACAAACTGTGGCATATGTATACCATGGAGTACTACACAGCCATAAGAGAAGATGGAGACTTTCCATCTTTTTTTTTTTTTTTTTTTTGTAGAGACAGAGTCTCACTTTATGGCCCACGGTAGAGTGCCGTGGCATCACACAGCTCACAGCAACCTCCGACTCCTGGGCTTAAGCGATTCTCTTGCCTCAGCCTCCCGAGTAGCTGGGACTACAGGCGCCCACCACAACGCCCAGCTATTTTTTGGTTGCAGTTCAGCCAGGGCTGGGTTTGAACCCGCCACCCTTGGTATATGGGGCCAGTGCCTTACCAACTGAGCCACAGGTGCCGCCCGGAGACTTTCTGTCTTTTATGCTTACCTGAATAGAGTTGAAACACATTCTTCTAAGTAAAGTATCTCAAGAATGGAAAAAAATCTGGTATACTCAATACTAATATGAAACAAATATGTAAACAATTACACGCCTACACAAACAATAAAACACAAATATAGTTTAGCAAGGGAGAAGGGAGCAGGAGGGTGATTGGCAGGAAGACGAAGGACAATTGATGAGATCTTGCCTAATGTGCACAATGTGTGGGTGTCAGCACGCCCCTTGGGCGAAGGACTCAAGTACAACTTGAACTTTGTTTTTTTTTTGAGACAGAGTCTCAAGTCACCTGGGTAGAGTGCTGTACCATCACAGCTCACAGCAACCTCCAATTCCTGGGCTTAAGCAATTCTCTTGCCTCAGCCTCCCAAGTAGCTGGGACAACAGGTGCCCTTCACAATGCCCGGCTATTTTTTGGTTGTAATTGTCATTGTTGTTTGGCAGGCCTGGGCTGGATTTGAACCCGCCAGGTCTGGTGTATGTGGCTGGTGCCTTAGCCACTTGAGCTACAGGCGCTGAGCCTTGAACTTTATTTTGGAAGTGAGAACAGTGTAACCTAAAAATTTGTGCCCTCATATTAATTTGAAATTAAAAAGAAAAAGAAAAAGGTAGGTTGAGCTGAAGAGGCAAAGTGGTTACATGTTTGTGAAGCCCAGGAAATTTACATTTTACTTAAAATATAAAGGTGGTGAAGGAAGTTATCAGTTATGTAGATGGAAGATTACCTAATTCTGTTTTGTCTCTGGCTCTATCTCCTGTAAGAAAAACTTGCATTCGTTGTTAGTGTGGAGTCAGGCTTTGGGTTTAGGTGCTAGACGTAGGTACAACTTGCAGGTCCTTGTTTGTGGGAGCTAAACAAGAATTTGGGGGCCAGTTTCCACAAATGCCTGAGACTTTTTTACCTTCTCTTTCGCATAAGCAGTTGGGGTGGGTGGTGGCCCTGAGATTTTGATTTTCTTTTTTACAGGACATTTAAACAGTAATTTTGATAAATTGGTACAGATTGAGTGTGGAGTGGTATTAGAGTAAGAAATGTCTATGTGGCTATAGCATTAAAGAAACCTCCCCCTTTGTGGGTTTTTACCTCAAGGAGACTCAAGACAGATGAAGAGCCAAGGAAAATCCCACAATGACTCTGGCTGGTGGGGGGAAAGTAACCATTATGAAATACACCCAGAATGTTCTCCATCACACAACCGTGCTCTCCAGGGGGAAAGACTGTACCTGAATCATATCTCACTTAGAAGGGCATTTCCTTGATTCTAGTCCCGTCTAGAATTCCCTGGAGAGACTAAAAAAAAAAAACCCTGCTTGTCTTCCAGGGATGTAGGCCCTCTGAGACCTGGTTATAAGATTATAGAAGACTTCCCGTTCACCCTGCCTTCCAACCACATCAAAAGGGCTCCAGTATAATAGCTGGATTATAGTTTAAAGAGTGGCAGCACACGGAAACTTCTGAAAAAGTTTTTTTTTTTTTTTTTGTAGAGACAGAGTCTCACTTTACTGCCCTCGGTAGAGTGCCGTGGCCTCACACGGCTCACAGCAACCTCCAGCTCTTGGGCTTACGCGATTCTCTTGCCTCAGCCTCCCGAGCAGCTGGGACTACAGGCGCCCGCCACAACGCCCGGCTATTTTTTGTTGTTTGGCTGGGGCTGAGTTTGAACCCACCACCCTCGGCATATGGGGCCAGCACCCTACTCACTGAGCCACAGGCGCCGCCCCTGAAAAAGTATTTTTAAAAGAAGCACAAAGAAGGAGAATGAAACAAGGAAACTAGAGGAATTTGAAGCTTCTGGCACCTACAGTTACAGCAAACATTAAACACAGCCAGACTTCATCAGTTTTTTTGTTTGTTTGTTTGTTTTTTAAGACAGAGCCTTACGCCTGTGGCTCAGTCGGTAAGGCGCCGGCCCCATATACCGAGGGTGGCAGGTTCAAACCCGGCCCCGGCTGAACTACAACCAAAAAATAGCCGGGCGTTGTGGCAGGCGCCTGTAGTCCCAGCTACTCGGGAGGCTGAGGCAAGAGAATCGCTTAAGCCCAGGAGTTGGAGGTTGCTGTGAGCTGTGTGAGGCCATGGCAGTCTACCGAGGGCCATAAAGTGAGACTCTGTCTCTACAAAAAAAAAAGGACGGAGCCTTACTCCTGTTGCCTGGGATAGAGTGCCGTAACATCATAGCTCACAGTAACTTCACATTCTTGGGCTCAAGCAAATCTCTTGCCTCAGGTTCCCAAGTAGCTGGGACTAAAGGTGCCCACCACAACACCTGGCTATTTTTTGGTTGCAGTTGTCATTGTTGTTTAGCAGGCCCGGGCCCCGTTCGAACCCACCATCCCTGGTGGCTGGTGCCCTAACCACTGAGCTACGGGCACTGAGCCCTCAATATTTTTAAGATGTCAGTTCTTCCCAATTTGATTGGCAGATCCAGTACAATCCCAGTGAAAATTCCAGCAAGGCATTTTGTAGATATTAATAAACTGTTTCTAAAATTCTTATGGAAAGGCAAAACCCTATCTTAGTCAACAAACTGGGAAGACTCATATGACCTCATTTTAAGACTTAAATATAAATCATATATAGTAATCAAGAGAATGTGGCAAAAACTTGCATTTGGCAATGAGTTTTTAGATACAACAAAAGTACTGCATGATATGTGAGATTAAAAAAATCTATAATTTTTTCCCTGGACTTCGTTAATATTAAAAATTGCTCTGCAAAAGACACTATTAAGAGTATGAAAAGAGGCGCCTGTGACTCCGGGGTAGGGCGCCGGCTCCATATGCTGGAGGTGCCGGGTTCAAACCCAGCCCTGGCCAAAAACTGCAAAAAAAAAAAAGAAAGAGAATGGAAAAAGAAGCCACAGATGGTGAGAAAATATTTGCAAAACTTATAAAAGACTTGTACCCCAAATATTCAAAGATCTCATAAAACACAAGCATACTAACAAATAACCCAACTAAAAATGGGCAAAAGATCTGAATAGACACTTTGAAGATACATGGATGGCTAATAAACATATAAAGAGACACTCACCATCATTTGTCATTTTGAAACTGCAAATTAAGACAACAATGAAATTCCATTAGGTACCTGTGAGAAATGGCTGAAATTAAAAAACAAAAACAAAAAAAACCCAAACCTGGTAATACCAATTGCTGGTGATGGAACTGAGCAACAAAAACCCTCATTCATTGTTGGCTGGAATACAAAATGACCACCTCTTTGGAACATTGTTTGGCAGTTTCTTGTAAAGCTAAACTAGTTTAACCACAGGACTTGACAATTACACTCCAAACTGGCATTTACCCAATGAATGTGAAAACATGTTCACATAAAAACCTGCACAAAAATAAAAAGGATATAAGGGAATGTTACAAACAATTCATGCCAATAAATTAGATAACCTAGATTAAATGGGCAAATGAGTAGAAAGACACAATATACCAAAACTGATTTAAGGAGAAATACATTATGAATGGACTTATAACAAGTAAGTAGATTAAATTAGCAAATAAACTCACAAAGAAAAGCCAAGAGCCAGATATCTTCACTGGTTAGTGCTAACAAATGTTTAGAGAATAAATATCAATTCTTCAAAAACTCTTCTAGAAAATAGAGGGGAACACTTTCCCAACTCATCCTATGAGACTAGTATTACTCTGATACCAAAACCAAAGCTATCACAAGAAAAGAAATTTACAGAGTAATAATCCTAATGAGTATAGATGAAAAATGTTCAACAAAATATGTTCTAGCAACATATAAAAAGTATCAGACACTATGACCAAATGGGATTTATTCCAGGAATTCAAGTTTGGTTTAACATGGAAATCAATGATACATAATATTAATAGAAAACAAAAGCTGCATGATTATCTCAATAGACAGAAAAAAACATTTAACAATTCAACAGACTTGCTTGATTAAAAACTCAAAAAACTTGGAATTGAAGGGATTTTCCTCAATCTGTTTAGGGCTGTCTATGAAAAACTCACAGCTAGACTCATCATTCTTTGTGGTGAAAGAATAGAGATTTTCTTCCTACGATTAGTAACAATAGTGCATAGTGTATTATCCATTTTAAAATTCCATTAAAAAATTCCAAGAAGTGTGGGATGTTAGAAACTCTCATTCATTGCTAGTGGGAATACAAAATGGTACAGTTGCTTTGAAAGATAGTTTGGAAGTTTTTTACACAACTAAACATATTCTTCCCGTATGATCCAGCAATCATGTTCCTTGTCCAGATGAGTGAAAGCCTTTTGTCCACACAAAAACCTGCACATGAATGTTTATAGCAGCTTTATTCACAATTGCTAAAACTTGGAAGCAATCAAAATGTTTATTAGTAGGTGAACATATAAATAAATGATGGTATCTTCATTTGTATAGTGGTTGAGTAAAAATTTAAAAATAGGCTGGGCACAGAGGCTCATACCTGTAATTTCAGCACTTTGGGATGCCAAGATGGGAGGATCACTTGAGCTCAGGAGGTTGAGAACAGGAGCAAGACTCTGTCTCTACTAAAATAGAAAAATTAGCTGGGCATAATAGAAAAGAAGAAAAATATGGTGGGTGCCTGTAGTTCCAGCTTCTCAGGAAGCTGAGGCAGGACTGCTTGAACCTGGGGGCTTCAAGTTGCTGTGAGCTAGGCTGATGCCATGGCACTCCAGCCTGGGCAGCGGAGTGACACTCTGCCTCCAAAAAAAAAAAAAAAAACCAAACCATTCCCCCCAAATTTATAAATAAATAAATAAACTATGGTACATCCAGACAATAAAATGATATTATTCAACACTAAGACCTATCAAGCTATGGAAAGATATAGAGGAAACTTAAATGCATATTACTAAGGGAGAAAACAATCTGAAAAGTCTACATGCACAGGGAGGGACCCTGACAATAAAGAGATTGGATCCTAACCCGCTCTGAAAAAAAAAAAAAAAAGTCTACATACTGTTTGAACCCAACTATATCACATTCTGGAAAAGGCAAAACTGTGGAGGCAGTAAAAAGATCAGTGGTGGTCAAGGAGTGAGGAAGGGGTGCAGAGCAGAGGATTTTTAGGGCTGTGCAACTATTCCGTATGATACTATAATGGTGGGTACATGACATGGTACATTTGTCTAAACCCCTAAATGGACAATACTAAGAGTCTACCCTAATGTAAACTATAGACTTCAGGTGAAAATGATTGGATGTATTGAAGGTTGGGGTGGCTGAGGCATTGGTTATAGTAGGGTGCATGCAGATTTCCAGGTGTAATCAATTTTAAAATGTAAAGAGTTTCGAGTTTTTGGGTTTAGACACACAGTTATCTACAAGATCTTAATCCCTGTATTTCTCTCAAGTCGCTCAATGCTCTCAAAGAGGGATTACATTGCTCACGCCTGTAATCCCAGCACTCTGGGAGGCCAAGGTGGATGGATTGCTTGAGCTCAGGAGTCTGAGACCAGCCCGAGCAAGACCGAGACCCTGTCTCTAAAAAATAGCTGGGTGTTGTGGTGGGCACCTGTAATCCCAGCTACTCATGAGGCTGAGGCTAGAGAATCACTTGAGCCCAAGAGTTTGAGGTTGCTGTGAGCTATGACGCCACAGCACTCAACCCCAGGGCAACTGAGACTGTCTCAAAAAAAAAAAAAAAATCTATTTAAAAAAATTCCAAGAAAGGGAAATTTACAATGACAAAAAGCAGAACAGTGGAGGATTAACTGCAAAGATGCATAAGGGGAGTTATCAGTCTGGTGGAGATTTCTATTTCTTGTTTATTGTGATTGAGTTAAAAAAGTATACATACCTGTGAAACCTGATAAAAATTAAAAATTATTTTTTAAAGCACTTATACACACACATATATTCCTTTGATTTTAAAACTAGGACAGCATGATAAACTCCTGTGATTTCCCAAATATTTAGGATGCTTTACTCTTAGAACAGGTAGTTATCTGGTATAAAGCCAAGAAAACGTATGAGTGGTTCTCTGTGTCTCAAGATCAAAAAACCACTTGCTTAAATAAGTATAAAAATGCTGAATGGATTTGATTTTCAAACATTTAATGAAACTTTTGGAGGACCCTGCTAATATGTTCAAATTCAAATTTTAGTAACTTGCACGGAAAATTATTAGAAACAGTTCCCTGAAATCTTTTTTTTTTTTTTTTTGTAGAGACAGAGTCTCACTTTATGGCCCTCGGTAGAGTGCCGTGGCCTCACACAGCTCACAGCAACCTCCAACTCCTGGGCCTAAGCGATTCTCTTGCCTCATCCTCCCAAGTAGCTGGGACTACAGGCGCCTGCCACAACGCCCGGCTATTTTTTGGTTGCAGTTTGGCCGGGGCCGGGCTTGAACCCGCCACCCTCGGTATATGGGGCCGGCGCCCTACTGACTGAGCCACAGGCGCCGCCCGGTTCCCTGAAATCTTAAGCTTCACAAAGTATTTCTTAACTGAGATACAGCTCAGACATCCTGGTACACGCAGTAAACCCGTATGTCCTTAGCATCATGCAAAAACCAGAATGCTACAAAGAACCCAAATGATTATGTCTAAGGGGATCACTGGTCAATCTACATCTGCTGGTAAAAGAGTGTTCATTTTGACTGAGTAATAGTAAAAGCCAACAATTATACTGAGTTTTTTTTCTCTGACTTTCTTTCGGAGACACTTAAATGGTTAAGAGACAAGAAACAGGAAACATAAAGAAAAGCAGAGGGCGGCGCCTGTGGCTCAAAGTGGTAGGGCAACAGTCCCATATGCCGGAGGTAGCGGGTTCAAACCCAGCCCCGGCCAAAACCCACAAAAAAAAAAGCAGAAAGAAGACAAAGAGTAGATGTGCTGAATAACAGACAATATAAAAACAACTGAGAAAGAAGCTGGAATAGTTCTGGGGAGCCAATAGCCAACTATTTTATGGAGACCATATTCTTTGAAACAAAATAATCTGTTAATTGAAATAGTATCTAAAATTAGGCATGTCCTCAAACATAAGAATATGCCTCACTATCACAGACATAACCCATTTCTGCTTTGTGTGAGTCTCCAGTCAATTGTGAAAGCACAATCAGGAAAGTTTTGGAAGGTTGAGGTGGGTGGGGCAATGGTGGTTGAGGGTTGCATGCAGATTCCCAGGTGTGATCCGTTAAAATGAAAAGATTTTAGAGTTTAAGGATTTCAACACGTTTACCTAAAATATCTTAATCAAGATGTTGAGATCTTAAGTTGCTCGTAGCTTTCCAGGAGTTTATAATTAATGAAACCTGTTTCTCAAAGAGGCTTAATACAAAGTTGCTATTTACCAAGAATGGACGGGTTGAGCCTTTTTCATGTTAATTTAATCACAATTAAATATTTTCAACTATAGAGTTCATGGACCTTTCTTTCCAAGAATTCTGAGGCGTAGGAAAGGAAAAAGAGACTTTGGGAAGACTATAACACATATTGTAGCAAAAGTGATGACTACTGAAATGGTAAGAAATATACTCTGTTCTATTTGTTCACTTAAGGTTTACGTGCATATAATCAGGGAAGAATCTCCCTGAAGATAGAGTCCTTGTCCAACTGACTCTGTGATGTATTATTTTCCCTATCACATCCAGTTTGGTTATTGATATATTAAAGGTAATAAGTAAATAAATACTGACAACTATTTACTGAGAGCTAACCTTGCTGCCAGGTACTATGCTAGCTCCTGTGGTGAGGGTAAAACACAAATGTGAGAGATAATGTTGAAGCAGATCCCCGGACCCCCGCCCAGTCTGGCTTCTTCATACATTTGACGGATTTCAAGTGTGATAGAAATACAGACAAGTAGGGCGGCGCCTGTGGCTCAGTGAGTAGGGCGCCGGCCCCATATGCCGAGGGTGGCGGGTTCAAACCCGGCCCCGGCCAAACTGCAACAACAACAACAAAAAAAAATAGCCGGGCGTTGTGGCGGGCGCCTGTAGTCCCAGCTACTCGGGAGGCTGAGGCAAGAGAATCGCGTAAGCCCAAGAGTTAGAGATTGCTGTGAGCTGTGTGACGCCACGGCACTCTACCAAGGGCGGTACAGTGAGACTCTGTCTCTAAAAAAAAAGAAATACAGACAAGTAAATAGCAAAGTACATTTATAACACAGAGTGATAAGTACTGAGATAGGGGTATGTACAGGGTGCACAGAGGAAGGGTCTGTAAGACACAACTGGGAATTAGGCAAGGCTGGCTGAAAGAAGTAAATCAGCTAGAACCTACAGGATGAATATAAAGCAGCCCCAAAGCAAAAAATGTTCTAAGCCACAAAGGAGATATTTCTATTTCGTTTGCTCTCTCAGTAGCGTTTCACAGCTCTCTCATTGAAATATTCACTTTCCTTGTTTCATTTTAATAGACATTCCTGGCTTTCATTCTGTCTAGTTTCTTTTGTTTTTTTCCTCATATACGCGAAATGCCTGGTACTTGTGTTTTCTCTGTACAACATTATCCCTAAATGATTTAGTTGCTCTTACTCCATAACTTTGTTGACGTGTCCAGATACTTACCCACAGTTTATGTCTGCGGCCCAGACTTTTGTTCTAAGCCCAAACCTATATATATGTCCAACTCATCACCACTTGATTGTCTTGCAAGCACTTCAACTCAGACATCTGCGATTAAGTTCTTGACCATACACATTGACTTGCTTATAGTCTAGAGTTCCCTGTTTCAGTAAATGGCACCTGGTTGTTAATTAGAAATTTCTGGGAGTTATCTTAATCATGTCCCTCATCACCTTCGGACAGTCACTCTTCTCTCTCACTAAACCCACGTGTTAGATAAGCCATGTTGTTTCCTCAGCCTGCTGAGCCACTGCTCATCCTTTCGGTCAATTTGAATATTATTTCCACAGAAAAAGGCCTTCTCAACCTATCAGAATATATTAGACTGCTATATACAAAGAGAGCATTCCATGCTTTATTGTCACTTTCCCCTATCATGAGTGTATCTAATGCTTTCTGTGGCTGTCTGTTGAATATCTTTCTCACTAGAACATGAGCTTCTTGAGAGCAAGGAGTATTTACCACCCAATCAAGTCACCTAGCACGATGCCTGGCACATGGTAGGTGCCCAGTGGTTTTTGTTGAATTAATAAATGAATGTTGACAAAAGAGGATGCAACATGTGAGGAACTGAAAAAAGGCCACCACGGCTGGCGTTTAACCACTAAGAGGAGAGTGGTGAGATAAAGCTGGCTTATTAGACTGGTCTTGTTTGATATTTTACCCACTTTTATTAGTCTCACCAAAAATTTAATGTTCCTTTTAATTGCTTATTGGCTCAGATTATTCAATAATGTGAAGTATTCTACCAGTATCTTTTTTTTTTCTTTTTGCAGTTTGGCCAGGGCTGAGTTTGAACCCGCCACCTCTGGCATATGGGGCCGGCGCCCTACTCCTTTGAGCCACAGGCGCCTCCCCTACCAGTATCTTTGTTAACATCTTTTAAAACATCCTTATAAAAAGTAAGGTATAAATTTTGCTTTTAGTCCCAGTATCCTTATGTCAGTTTTAGCTTTAGCTCTCTGTTTTACTTTTAAATATGTTCTTGTTTTATTTTCTTCACTTTTCCGGTAAGACAGTGAGAAATTTGTTTGATTCTTATCTCGTATTGTGCCACCCTATCTTCATTTGTGTGATTATCCCTTATTTTTGGAGGCCAGCATAATGAGAGGGAAACTGCTCAAAAAAAACGGCAGCAGTATCAACTTTCACTTGGACCTTTGATCTTAGATTCACCTTTGAAGTTAAGAAAATATTATTATAGTTTTACAGGTGTCGTAGGTATGCAAATAACCTTTAACAACTTTCTCAGCTTTGCAAATTCTTTACTCTGAGTTCTCACTGTATGCTCTTTTCCTCTTCAAACAGTCTTATCTATGCCCATCACCTTTATGTTAGTGATCTTTACAAGTAGTGTAGTAGAAAGACATAGACTTTGTGGTTAAATACTCAATGTTCAAATCCTCTATCTGAGACCACCGGGTAACTACGTAATCTTCTGCAAGATGTGTAACCTCTCTGAACCTCAGTTTCCTTGTTTGCAGAGTGCTTTAAAAGAGAGAGACAAAGAGAGAGAGAGAAATTGTGTAGTGTGCTGGATAAGAGTATGCACCCTGAAGCCAAATGCCTGGATTCTTGGCTTTGCCACTTACTAGTTAGGTGATTTTAGACAACCTATTTAATCTAGCTGTGCGTTAGTTCCTCATATGTAAAAGGGGGATAAATGCTATGTCAATATTTACAGAGCTGTTGTGAAGGTTAAATGAGTTCATCTTTGTAATGTACCTGTCATAATGCCCACCATATAGAAAGTGCTCAATAAATGCTTACCACTTATTCCAGTGCCTGAATTGAAGTTAAACATCAGTCATTCACCAGATCTAGGAGATCCAAGGATCTCCAAGGATGTTTATCCAAGGATATTTGATTATTGAGAATAGTGTTGCTATGAACACTCATGTACAAGCATTTGTTTGACCACTTGTTTTCAATTCTTTGAGGTATAATACCTAACCTTAGAATTCCTGGTCATTACCAGTGATTGTTGATCACAGGCCTCCATGCTGTTCCTTCTTTACGTCTGGAGACAATACTAGTGTGGTGGTGAAGAATATAGGCTTTGAGGTCACAAAAATCTGTGTTTGATTCTTAATATTGTCTATTAATATTTATATAAGATGAAATACATTAATGGTTTCTCTTTTATTTCCTTATCTATAAAAGAGATTAATGAAGTCTATCCCATAGGGTGTTAGGTTAAAGTGAAAAGATTTATATAAACCTTTCAGCAGAGTGCCCAGCACATAAATAAATATCAACTGCTATTATTATTACTGTTTTGTATTCATATCCCAGTATTATAGTCATCATTGTTGTCAGATTTTCCCTGTAGTACTATGAATTGTGATAACCATTTCTGAAAACATACCAAGTACAAAGAAGAATTTATCCAAAGTCTCAAACAATAGAAAACTAATAATTATAAATAAAAATAGAAGATAATTTCAAAAAAACAGATCATGCCAAATCTTATAGACAATAGAAAAAGAAGAAATACTTCAAATTCATTATACTTCATCTGGATATACCTGATATTAAAATTGGAAAAAATATATTATTATAAAGGGAAATTACAAACATATTTCACTTATAAATGAGGATGCAATATCCTAAACAACATATTAACAAGTTAAATTAAAAATTATTGTTCAAAAAAATTATTGTTCAAATAATGTACTTTGGTCAAAATTAAATCCAATTTATGTGAGAATTAGTCACATAAATGACTGAAAAAAAAAATCCTCCCATGACTTTGCCCTTTACTTTTCATTTGCACAAAGTCCCCATTTGTCTAGAACGATGAGACTTCTCTCATTACTTTTCATTCTGAGAAAATTCTTGGCAACTATTGCTTGCTTATTTTTCGACAGAAGATTTAGAATCACTTGTTCCGATTCCTAAAATAATCTTATTGTTTGTATTTAGATCTTATGAAACCTCTAGGTTAACTTAAAGAGATTTGAAGTCATTATGATGTTGAATCTTCTCATGTTAAACTATGGTGCTGCCATTTGCTCTAGTCTTACCTGTAGCATAGGAAAGTTTTTTCTGCATATTAAACTTACTTAATTCTTATTGATTATATGCCTAAATATTTTATTATTTTATTGCTGTCATAAAGGGAGATTTTCAGTCTTTGTACTTTCTAATCCTATTAGTGTACAGACGCTGTTAATTTTTTGATTAAGTTCATGTACTGAATTATTTTACTAATTGTGGTTATATTTTAGTCAGATTTCCTTTGGTTCTGGAGAGATAAAAGCAAAATAATCTGTGTACAATTATAATTTCACTTCCTTCTTTCCAATTTGTATACCTGTATTTTCCTTTTCTTGCTTAACTGCTTTGCATAAAGCTTTTGAACAATTAAAAAAAAGAAGAAGAGTTTAATCAATTCCCTCCCACCTTTGCTACAGATTCCATTGTCACCTGCCTTCCTAAAGACATTGTGCTATTTTTTCTCTTTCTTGTATCTTTTTTCCCTTCAAAAAAAAATTGAGGTTAGATGTAGGGTTCATGCCTATAATCCCAGCACTTTAGGAGGCTGAGATGGGTTGAGGCAGGAGTTGGAAACCAGCTTGAGCAACATAGCGAGACCCCCATCTCTACAAAATAATAGAAAAATTAGCCAGGCATGGCGGCATGTGTTTATAGTCCCAGCTACTCAGGAGGTGGAGGCAGGAAGATCACTTGAGCCTAGGACTTTGAGGTTGCAGTGAGCTTTGATGGTGCCTCTGTACTCTAGCTAGGGCAACAGAGCAAGACCTTGTCTCCAAAAATATATTTCCCTGTATATATATTTGTATATATATTTGAGTTGAAATTCACATTAAAAAAGTTTTTCATTTTCAAGTGAAAAATTCAGGCTCAGCGCCTGTGGCTCAAGCAGTTAAGGCGCCAACCATGTACACCTGAGCTGGCAGGTTCAAATCCAGTCCGGGCCCTCCAAACAACAATGATGGCTGCAACCAAAAAATAGCTGGGTGTTGTGGCGGGCGCCTGTAGTCCCAGCTATTTGGGAGGCAGAGGCAAGAGAATCGCTTAAGCCCAGGAGTTGGAGGTTAATGTGAGCTGTGATGCTATGGCACTCTACCCAAGGCAACAGCTTGAGGCTCTGTCTCAAAAAATAATAATAATAATAAGTGAAAAATTCAATGACATTCAGTACATTCACAATGTTGTGCACCTCTTTCTAGTTCTCAAACATTTCATCATGGCAAAATGCATAAAACCTCTTTTTCTTCTTCCTTTATCTCCTGACAACCAGCAATCTGCTATCTCTATAGATTTGCTGATTCTAGATATCTCATATAAATGGACTTATACAATATGTGACATTTTATGTATGGCTTCTTTCATGTAGCCTAGTGTTTTTAAGATTCATCCACACTGTGGCATTTATCAATACTTGATTTTTATGACTGAATAATACTCCATGATATGTGTATACCACAGTTTGTTTATCCATGGATGTTTGATCACTGAGAACAGTGCTGCTATGAACACTCATGTACAAATTTGACCGCTTGTTTTCAATTCTTTGGGAGTATAATACCTGACTATAGAATTATTGGGTCATATGGCATATAATTCTGTGCTTAACTTTATGAGGAATTGCCAAACTGTTTTCCACAGGGGCCGAACCATTTTACATTGTGACTCACAATGTATGAGAGTTTTAGTTTTCTCCAGTACTAATTGACACTTGTTATTATCTGTTTTTTCAATCACAGTCATCCTTGTGTGCATGAAGTGGTATCTCATTGTGGTTTTGATTTCCATTTCCCTAATAATCAAGTTTAACATCTTTTCATGTGCTTGTTAGCCATTTGTGTATCTTTTTTGGAGAAATGTCAATTTATGTATTTATTTTGTAATTGGGTTGTCTTGTTGATTTTAAGAGATCTTTACATATTCTGAATACTAGACTCTTACTAGATGTAGGTTTTGCAAATATTTTCCCATTCCATAGGCTTTTTCACTTTCTTGATAATGTCATTTGATGCACAAAAGTTTTTAATTTTGAAGAAGTCCAAATGGTTTAAATATTTTTGTCCCTTCTCAACTCATGTATTGGAAACTTAATCTTTAATACAACAGAGCTGGAAGATGGTGCCTTATGGGAGGTGTTTCATAAGTCCTCACGAATGCATTTTATGACCCTATAATAGGGCTTGCATGAGTGGGTTCTCTTTTTTCTGCTTTACTGTCATTGAGCATGCAAAAGTCCTCTCCAGAGTTCTTGCCCTTCTGATTTCTGCCATGAGAAGATCCAGGCAGCATGCAAAGTACAATCTTGGAAGAATATAGCTTGCTGGCCCTTGGACCTTAGACTTCCCAGCCCCTCAGGTTCCTCAAACTTTTTAAACAGGGGGCCAGTTCACTGTCCCTCAGACTGTTGGAGGGCTGGACTATAGTTTAAAAAAAAAACTATGAACAAATTCCTATGCACACTGTACATATCTTATTTTGAAGTAAAAAAACAAAATGGGAACAAATACAATCACACCACCTCATGTGGCCTGTGGGCCGCAGTTTGAGGACCCCTGCTCTATCTAGACTTAGAGCTAATCAATTTGCTCATAAATTACCTGGTCTGTGGCATTCTGTTACAACTTCACAAACAGACTAAGACAGAAATGTATCTATGCTTCTTTTGTTTCTGATCCTTTTATGTCATAGCTAAGAATCCACTGTCAGATGCAACGTCATGAAGGTTAACCCTTATATATATATATTTTTTTTTTTGTAGAGACAGAGTCTCACTGTACCGCCCTCAGTAGAGTGCCGTGGCGTCACACGGCTCACAGCAACCTCTAACTCTTGGGCTTACACGATTCTCTTGCCTCAGCCTCCTGAGCAGCTGGGACTACAGGCGCCCGCCACAACGCCCGGCTATTTTTTTGTTGCAGTTTGGCCGGGGCTGGGTTTGAACCCGCCACCCTCGGCATATGGGGCCGGCACCCTACTCACTGAGCCACAGGCGCCACCCAACCCTTATATTTTCTTCTAAGAGGTTTATAGTTTTAGCTCTTATATGTAGGTAGTTAACCCATTTTGAGTTAATTTTTGAATGTGGTGGGAGGATGGGGTCTACTTTTGTTCTTTTTCATTTAAATATTCATTTGTCCCATTCAATGGGTTTGGAACCCTTGTTAAAAATCAGTTGGACATAAGTAGGTTTATTTCTGGACTTTCAGTTCTATCCCATTGCTCTGTCTGCCTATCCTTATGCCAGTACCACAGACTGATTAGTATAGCTTTATTAGTACCTTCTTTTCTTTTTTTTTTTTTTTTTAAAGTCAGTTTTGGTAAAGTTTGGTCAATTTTGTTTTTCAAAAACTAAGTTTTAATTTCATTGTTTTCTGTTCTATTTCATTGATATCTTCTCTAATCTTTATTATTTTTTTCTTCTTCTGGCTTTCAGTTTAGTTTGTTCTTCATTTTTCTAGTTCCTTAAGATGTAAAGTTAGATTGTTGATTTAAGATATTTTATTTAATTAATTATTTTGAGACAGAGTCTCATTTTGTCGCCCTTGGTAGAGTGCCATGGCATCATAGCTCACAGCAGCCTCAGACTCTTGGGCTCTAACAATTCTCTTGCCTCAGCTTCCCAAGTAGCTGGTACTACAGGTACCTGCCACAACACCGGGCTATTTTTAGAGGCAGGGTCTTGCTCTAGCTCAGTCTGGTCTTGAACTCGTGAGCTCAGGTGATTTGCCTGTCTTGGCCTCCCAGAGGTCTGGGATTACAGGTGTGAGCTACCGCGCCTGGCCCTGACTTCAGAACTTTTTAATTCTGGCATGTACTGTTACAAATTTCCCTCTGAGCTCTGCTTCTGCTGCATCCATTAAGTTTTGACATACAATGTTTTCATTTTGATGCATCTCAAAGTATTTTCTAATTTTCTTTGTGTTTTTGTCTTTGATTTGTTGGTTGTTTAAGAGTATGTTGTTTAATGTCTAAATATTTCTGAATTTTCCTGTTTTCTTTCTGTTATTGATTTCTACTTAATTGCACTAGGGTTAGAGAAGTTATACAGTAGAACCTCTGTAAATTGACCACCTAAGGGACTGTAACAAACAAAGGTGGTCAACATAAGGAACTGGGCCTACTGTACTGATATGTGCATGTGATACATATCCAGTCTATGAAAATTAGTTCAGGAGGCGGAGCAAGATGGCAGCCAAGTAACAGCTTCCTTGCATCTGGGCACCGTGAGTTGGGGGAGATAGGACTCCAGGCATCTCTGGCTGGTGGGAACTGCCCATCATCACTCCTATGAGGCTACAGGGAGTCAGCGAGAGACTTCTGGACCCCAAGAGGAGGACTAAAACAGTGGAAAACCGGCAAGTGGTCGCGTGTGTTCAATCCGTCTAAACCCGCCCACAACTTCCACAGGCACAAGATCTTAAAGAGCAAGAGGAAGTGAAAGGAAAATTAGGGCAAGGAAACAGATAAAAGAAATCACTCATGAGGAAGAATCAGCAGAAAACTCCAGGCAACATCAAGAACCAGTCCAGAACAACCCCGCCAAGGGACCATGAGGTAGCTACTGCAGAGGATTCCACCTATACAGAAATGTTAGGAATGACAGAAAGGGAATTTAGAATACACATGTTGAAAACAATGAAAGAAATGATGGAAACAATGAAGGAAACTGCTAATAAAGTGGAAAATAACCAAAAGGAAATCCAAAAACAGAATCAAATCAGAGATGAACGATACGAAGAATATAAAAAGGATATAGCAGAGCTGAAGGAAATGAAACAGTCAATCAGGGAACTTAAAGATGCAATGGAAAGTATCAGCAACAGGTTAGACCATGCAGAAGAAAGAATTTCAGAGGTAGAAGACAAAGTTCTTGAGATAACTCAGATAGTAAAAGAGGCAGAAAAGAAGAGAGAGAAAGCAGAACGTTCACTGTCAGAATTATGGGACTTTATGAAGCGTTCCAACATACAAGTTATAGGAATTCCAGAAGGGGAAGAAGAATGCCCTAGAGGAATGGAAGCCATACTAGAGAATATTATAAAAGAAAATTTCCCAAACATCACCAAAGATTCTGACACACTGCTTTCAGAGGAATATCGGACCCCAGGTCGCCTCAACTCCAACCGAGCTTCTCCAAGACACATTGTGATGAACCTGTCCAAAGTCAAGACAAAAGAAAAGATTCTGCAAGCTGCCAGGAGTAAGCGCCAGTTGACCTACAGGGGCAAATCCATCAGAGTGACCGCAGACTTCTCTAATGAAACTTTCCAAGCAAGAAGACAATGGTCATCTACCTTTAATCTACTTAAACAGAAAAATTTCCAGCCCAGAATTCTGTACCCTGCTAAGCTAAGCTTCAAAATTGATGGAGAAATCAAATCATTTATGGATATACAAACATTGAGGAAATTCGCCACAACAAGACCAGCTCTACAGGAAATACTTCAACCTGTTCTGCACACTGACCACCACAATGGATCAGCAGCAAAGTAAGAACTCAGAAATCAAAGGACAGAGCCTAACCTCCACACTGATGCAAAAGATAAAACTAAGCAATGGACTCTCACCAAATAAGACGAATAGAATACTACCACATTTATCAATTATCTCCATAAATGTTAATGGCTTGAATTCCCCACTGAAGAGACATAGATTGGCTGACTGGATTAAAAAACACAAGCCATCCATTTGCTGTCTGCAAGAAACACACCTGGCTTCAAAAGACAAATTAAAGCTCCGAGTCAAGGGATGGAAGACAATTTTTCAGGCAAATGGAATTCAGAAGAAAAGAGGAGTTGCAATCTTATTTTCAGATACATGTGGATTTAAAGCAACTAAAGTCAAAAAAGACAAAGATGGTCACTTTATATTGGTCAAGGGAAAACTACAACAAGAAGACATTTCAATTCTAAATATTTATGCACCCAATTTAAATGCTCCCAGATTCTTGAAGCAGACCTTACTCAGTCTGAGCAATATGATATCTGATAATACCATCATAACAGGGGACTTTAACACACCTCTTACAGAGTTGGACAGATCCTCTAAACAGAAATTAAACAAAGATATAAGAGATTTAAATGAGACCCTAGAACAACTATGCTTGATAGACGCATATAGAACACTCCATCCCAAAGATAAAGAATATACATTCTTCTCATCACCCCATGGAACATTCTCCAAAATTGATCATATCCTGGGACACAAAACAAATATCAACAGAATCAAAAGAATTGAAATTTTACCTTGTATCTTTTCAGACCATAAGGCACTAAAGGTGGAACTCAACTCTAACAAAAATGCTCGACCCCACCCAAAGGCATGGAAATTAAACAATCTTCTGTTGAATAACAGATGGGTGCAGGAAGAAATAAAACAGGAAATCATTAACTTCCTTGAGCATAACAACAATGAAGACACAAGCTACCAAAACCTGTGGGATACTGCAAAAGCAGTTTTGAGAGGAAAATTCATCGCTTTAGATGCCTACATTCGAAAAACAGAAAGAGAGCACATCAACAGTCTCACAAGAGATCTTATGGAATTGGAAAAAGAAGAACAATCTAAGCCTAAACTCAGTAGAAGAAAAGAAATATCCAAAATCAAATCAGAGATCAATGAAATTGAAAACAAAAGAATCATTCAGAAAATTAATGAAACAAGGAGTTGGGTTTTTGAAAAAATAAATAAAATAGATAAACCATTGGCCAGACTTACTAGAAATAGAAAAGTAAAATCTCTAGTAACCTCAATCAGAAACGATAAAGGGGAAATAACAACTGATCCCACAGAGATACAAGAGATCATCTCTGAATACTACCAGAAACTCTATGCCCAGAAATTTGACAATGTGAAGGAAATGGATCAATATTTGGAATCACACCCTCTCCCTAGACTTAGCCAGGAAGAAATAGACCTCCTGAACAGACCAATTTCAAGCACTGAGATCAAAGAAACAATAAAAAAGCTTCCAACTAAAAAATGCCCTGGTCCAGATGGCTTCACTCCAGAATTCTATCAAACCTTCAAGGAAGAGCTTATTCCTGTACTGCAGAAATTATTCCAAAAAATTGAGGAAGAAGGAATCTTCCCCAACACATTCTATGAAGCAAACATCACCCTGATACCAAAACCAGGAAAAGACCCAAACAAAAAGGAGAATTTCAGACCAATCTCACTCATGAATATAGATGGAAAAATTCTCAACAAAATCCTAGCCAATAGATTACAGCTTATCATCAAAAAAGTCATTCATCATGATCAAGTAGGCTTCATCCCAGGGATGCAAGGCTGGTTTAACATACGCAAGTCCATAAACGTTATCCACCATATTAACAGAGGCAAAAATAAAGATCACATGATCCTCTCAATAGATGCAGAAAAAGCATTTGATAAAATCCAGCATCCTTTTCTAATTAGAACACTGAAGAGTATAGGCATAGGTGGCACATTTCTAAAACTGATTGAAGCTATCTATGACAAACCCACAGCCAATATTTTACTGAATGGAGTTAAACTGAAAGCTTTTCCTCTTAGAACTGGAACCAGACAAGGTTGTCCTCTGTCACCTTTACTATTCAACATAGTGCTGGAAGTTCTAGCCAATACAATTAGGCAAGACAAGGAAATAAAGGGAAGCCAAATGGGAGCAGAGGAGGTCAAACTCTCCCTCTTTGCTGACGACATGATCTTATACTTAGAGAACCCCAAAGACTCAACCACAAGACTCCTAGAAGTCATCAAAAAATACAGTAATGTTTCAGGATATAAAATCAATGTCCACAAGTCAGTAGCCTTTGTATACACCAATAACAGTCAAGATGAGAAGCTAATTAAGGACACAACTCCCTTCACCATAGTTTCAAAGAAAATGAAATACCTAGGAATATACCTAACGAAGGAGGTGAAGGACCTCTATAAAGAAAACTATGAATTCCTCAGAAAGGAAATAGCAGAGGATATTAACAAATGGAAGAACATACCATGCTCATGGATGGGAAAAATCAACATTGTTAAAATGTCTATACTTCCCAAAGCAATCTACCTATTCAATGCGATTCCTATCAAAGTACCTACATCGTACTTTCAAGATTTGGAAAAAATGATTCTGCGTTTTGTATGGAACCAGAAAAAAACCCGTATAGCTAAGGCAGTTCTTAGTAACAAAAATAAAGCTGGGGGCATCAGCATACCAGATTTTAGTCTGTACTACAAAGCCATAGTGGTCAAGACAGCATGGTACTGGCACAAAAACAGAGACATAGACACTTGGAATCAAATTGAACACCAAGAAATGAAACTAACATCTTACAACCACCTAATCTTCGATAAACCAAACAAGAACTTACCTTGGGGGAAAAACTCCCTATTCAATAAATGGTGTTGGGAGAACTGGATGTCTACATGTAAAAGACTGAAACTGGACCCACACCTTTCCCCACTCACAAAAATTGATTCAAGATGGATAAAGGACTTAAATTTAAGGCATGAAACAATAAAAATCCTCAAAGAAAGCATAGGCAAAACACTGGAAGATATTGGCCTGGGGGAAGACTTCATGAAGAGGACTGCCATGGCAATTGCAACAACAACAAAAATAAACAAATGGGACTTCATTAAACTGAAAAGCTTCTGTACAGCTAAGGAGACAATAACCAAAGCAAAGAGACAACCCACACAATGGGAAAGGATATTTGCATATTTTCAATCAGACAAAAGCTTGATAACCAGGATCTATAGAGAACTCAAATTAATCCACATGAAAAAAGCCAACAATCCCTTATATCAATGGGCAAGAGACATGAATAGAACTTTCTCTAAAGACGACAGACGAATGGCTAACAAACACATGAAAAAATGTTCATCATCTCTATATATTAGAGAAATGCAAATCAAAACATCCCTGAGATATCATCTAACCCCAGTGAGAATGGCCCATATCACAAAATCTCAAAACTGCAGATGCTGGCGTGGATGTGGAGAGAAGGGAACACTTTTACATTGCTGGTGGGACTGCAAACTAGTACAACCTTTCTGGAAGGAAGTATGGAGAAACGTCAAAGCACTCAACCTAGACCTCCCATTCGATCCTGCAATCCCATTACTGGGCATCTACCCAGAAGGAAAGAAATCCTTTTATCATAAGGACACTTGTACTAGACTGTTTATTGCAGCTCAATTTACAATCGCCAAAATGTGGAAACAGCCTAAATACCCACCAACCCAGGAATGGATTAACAAGCTGTGGTATATGTATACCATGGAATACTATTCAGCCATTAAAAAAAATGGAGACTTTACATCCTTCGTATTAACCTGGATGGAAGTGGAAGACATTATTCTTAGTAAAGCATCACAAGAATGGAGAAGCATGAATCCTATGTACTCAATCTTGATATGAGGACAATTAATGACAATTAAGGTCATGGGGGGGAAGCAGAAAGAGGGATGGAGGGAGGGGGGTGGGGCCTTAGTGTGTGTCACACTTTATGGGGGCAAGACATGATTCCAAGAGGGACTTTACCTAACAATTGTAATCAGTGTAACTGGCTTATTGTACCCTCAATGAATCCCCAACAATAAAAAAAATAAATAAATAAAAAAATAAATAAATAAATAAATAAAAAAAGAAAATTAGTTCAACTTAAGGAGGTGGTAAGTGTAGGGAGATGGTCAACTGTGGAGGTTCTACTGTATTTATTGAGATTCGTTTTGTGGCCTAATATATGGTGTATCTTGGAGACTATTTCATATGCATTTAGAAGAATAAGTATTTTTGGTATGTGGAGGGTCTATATGTGTGATCAGTCTGGGTGGAATACTATATTGTTCAAGTCCTCTATTTCCTCATTGACTTTCTGTCTAAATGTTCTAGTCATTTTGAAAGTGTGGTATAATTCACCAACTATTATTGTAGAACTATTTCTCTCTTCAGTTTTGTCACTATTTTCTTTATGTATTTTAGGCTTTTGTTTGGTGATGTATATGCTTATTTCTATATCTTCTTGATGAATTAACTCTTTTGTCAAAATATAATGCTCATCTTTGTCTCTAGCAACAATTTTTTATTAAGGTCTATTTTGTCTAAAAGATCCCACTTTTGTTTACCGGGGAATGACAATTTCTTCTTCATTTTTTAAAAGAATAGTTTTGCTGAATATAGAATTATTCATGGACAATTATTTTCTTTTAGCACTTTATATGTGTACCATTCCATAGCTTTCTGGCTGTCATTCTTTCTGATGAGAAGTCATTTGTTAATCTTATTAAAGCTCATTTATACTCAATGAATTTGTTCTCTCTTGCTGCTTTCAAGATGGTTGTTGCCTTTCAACTGTTTCATCACAGTATATTTTTATATTTCTTTGTGTTTATCCTACTTAGAGCCCATCAAGTTTCTTGGACGTGTAGATTCATGTCTTTCATGAAATTGGGAAAGTTTCCTGCTATTATTTTTTTTAAATAGTCTTTCTGCCCCTTTATCTTTTTCCTGTTCTCTGACACTACCATAATAGGTATATTGCTATGTTTGATGGTATCCTACTAGTCACTTTGGCTCTATTCATTTTTCTTCACACATGCTTTTATTTTTTCTTTCTGCTTTTCAGACTGGATAATTGCTATTGTCCTAACATCAAGATTGCTAATTCTTTCTTCTGCCTGCTCAAATATGCTGTTGAAGTTCTCTAGTGAACTTTTCTTTTTTTAAATTTTAGCTATTGTACTTTTCAGCTACAGAATTTCTTTTTTTTTCTTTTTTTTGTAGAGACAGAGTCTCACTTTATCGCCCTCGGTAGAGTGCTGTGGCGTCACACAGCTCACAGCAACCTCCAACTCCTGGGCCTAGGCGATTCTCCTGCCTCAGCCTCCCGAGTAGCTGGGACTACAGGCGCCTGCCACAATGCCCGGCTATTTTTTTGTTGCAGTTTGGCCGGGGCCGGGTTTTGAACCCGCCACCCTCAGTATATGGGGCTGGCGCCCTGCTCACTGAGCCACAGGCGCCACCCCAGCTACAGAATTTCTATTTGGTTCATTTTTATCTCTTTGTTGATATTCTCTGTTTGTTCATACATTGTTTTCTTGGTTTCCTCTAGTTTTTTGTCCATGGTTTCCTATATCTCTTCGAGTAAATTCAAGACAGTTAATTTAAAGTCTTTGTTAAGTAAGTCAAAAGTCTTATCTGTTTTTCTTTCTTATTCTTTTTCTTTTTTTGACAGAGTCTCACTTTGTTGCCCTTGGTAGAGTGCCAAGCATCATAGCTCACAGCAACCTCAAACTCTTGGGCTCAAGTGATTCTCTTGCCTTAGCCTCCCAAGTAGCTGGGCCAAGTGCCTGCCACAATGCCTGGCTACTTTTAGAGGTGGGGTCTTGCTCTTGCTCAGGCTGGTCTTGAACCCATGAGCTCAGGCAATCCACCCACCTTGGCCTCCCAGAGTCCTAGGATTTGATTTATGGATTTTATTTATTTATTTATTTATTATAGAGACAGAGTCTCACTTTATAGCCCTCGGTAGAGTACCATGGCATCACACAGCTCACAGCAACCTCCAACTCCTGGGCTTAAGCGATTTTCTTGCCTCAGCCTTCAGAGTAGCTGGGACTACAGGTGCCTGCCACAATGCCTGGCTATTTTTTTGTTGCAGTTCAGCTGGGGCCAGGTTTGAACCCTCCACCTTTGGTATATGGGGCTGGCGCCTTACCGACTGAGCCACAGGTGCTGCCCCCAGAGTGCTAGGATTACAGGTGTGAGCCACCGTGCCCAGCCTTATCTGTTTTTCTTGAGGATAATATCTGTCATTTTTCCTTTTCCTGTGAATAGTTCATACTTTTCCTATTTCTTTTATGCCTTGTAATTTTTTGTTGGAAACTGAACATTTTGGATGTCCATTATAGTGGTAAATCTGGAAATTGGATTTTACGCCCTCCCCGGGGTTTGTATTAGTTGTTGAAGAATGCAGCTGTCTGTTTAATGCCTTTTCAAAACAACTTTAGTAGAAACTGTATTCCTTTTTTTGGTGGTAGCCGAAGTCTCTGTTATGTATCTCAGCAGGAGAGAGAGAAAGAGAGAGAGAGTATTTTATGACGATTACTCAGAGACCTGGAATATGACCAGAAATGAGCCTGTTTTGTTGATTGTGCTTTAGTCTCAGAACTGGTATACCCTTTGGGAAATGTACACAGGGATCTTGCAATAGAGTCAGAATGTCTTCCATGTGATCTTGGTTTTGTACCTGAGCTATTCTGCTTTTGAGATGAACTTGATTGTGATTTTCATTGACATGGACCTCTTTTGTAAGGACTTGGACCTTGACCCACTTCTAGAACCAGAACTCCTTCTTGGAGTTCTTGACTGCTTTGCTGAGGTAGACCACCTTGGTAGTGATTTGGAATGAGATTTAGAATGGCTGTAAGAAAATCACCTGTGTGGAGACTCTTTAAGACTATCAGAACTTTGCCTCCTGTTTCTGTCCCATGAAGAACTCCTACTTCTAGTTCTTCTTTGGCTGGGGCTTCCTGATCTCCTATGATCACTTGGAGATCAAGGATGACTTTCTTTTGATTTCATTTGGCCTGGTGTTTTGGGATCACGTTGTGCAAACTGTATTTCAATCTGACGACCAGACACCCACTTTCTATTGAAGTTATAAAGAGCATCTTCAGCATCTTGAACATCTTCAAATATGACTAGTACCTTCTTTCAGATAAAGGATCCATCAGATTTTTCACCAAATATCAGCATGCAGGAGCTTTTATTCTCAATGTCACTTGATCTTGAACCTTGACCTTAACTTGCAAGATGGACTTTATAAGAGAGGAAGAACCAACAAAATCAGACTTGGCTTTGACTCTGGAGCTCTGAGTAAATGTAGGAAAGCTGAGTCTCAGCCTGGTGTTGGCTTTGTCTTTTGCTTGGTAAAGACTTCCCCTCGTCCAGGTCTTTAAATCTGTGTCCACCGTCCCTCTTTACTCCTTGATGCTTGAACTTTAGGTGCTTTTTGTCTCGGTTCATGCTTGGATCCTAGCTAAAAAGTTGGTTCAAAGCGGTGGGCGCTTGCCAGCTTCAGTGGACTGCTTTAGATTTTCTAGTGGCATCCGCGACGTTTCTGACGAACAGAGGGGTATTGCGGGTGCCTACTGTAGCGAGACATGACTCCGCCCTCCTCGTCCTCCGCCGGTGGCCCTTGCCGCCGCCGCCGCTGGAGTTCCGCCGGCCCCGGCGCGCCCCGTCCCCGCCAGCGCGCAGCCGCAGACTGGGGGGTGCGCGGTGCGAGTCGGTCCCCGCGGACCGCGGGGCGGGGCTGGGGGACGCGCAAGGGCGGCGGCGCGGGGTGTGTCCGGAGGGGACCCGGGGGCGGAGGAAGAGGGGGCTCTGCTAGGACGGCAGAGGGGTGGGGTTAAGCTCCATCATACACTTTTGACTCTCGTCTGTTTTCTGTTTTCGGTGAATAAGACAAACATGAATGAGAAAGGTTTCAGAGTTCTTCCAAATTACTTATTATTAGAGGTACATCTGCTTCCAAAGTATTTAGAGTATGTAGTGTGTAATACCAGCATAAATGAATTGATAGGTTTGCTGATTTAATAAGGATTATAAGAGCTTTACATATATCTAGAAAAAAGTGTCCACTCTCACTTATAAAATGAATGTTGGCTGGGCGCCTGTGGCTCAAGCGGCTAAGGCACCAGTCACATATACCTGAGCTGGCGGTTTCGAATCCAGCCCGGGCCAGCTAAACCACAATGACGGCTGCAACCAAAAAATAGCCAGGTGCTGTGGCAGGTGCCTGTAGTCCCAGCTACTTGGGAGGCGGAGGCAGGAGAATCGTTTGAGCCCAGGAGGTGGAGGTTGCTGTGAGCTGACAGCACTCTACCCAGGGCAACAGCTTGAGGCGCTGTCTCAAAAAATAAATAAACAAATAAAATAAATGAATGGAAATGAAAAAAAGGCATAGAGAGGATTTTTGTCTATTAAAGTGGCAAATGTTTTAAAAATTATAAAAAAAATCACATGTTGATGAATTTGTGGTGTTGTCCTCAGAACTAGATGCTCAGAGTCAGAGATAGCACTGCACACAGAATGATTATCACGAGGGAGACCAGGGCTCGCTCAGGCCATTGGTAACTTCCCACATTTATTGGGTGTTTTTATACACAGCACTAGTCAAAAGAAAAAAAAAGGTATAGAAATAGAAAAAGGAACATATAATGGTGAAATCATAAAGACTGCTAAGAAATTCTTTGTTCAGCACATATGCTGCTAGACACATACATAGTTCTAAATTGAGACCCTTTGCTCAACACTTTGCTGAAGGCTTAACTACCAGGGCTTCTAGCTGTCTTGTTCTTGATTGATTAGTTCCAAGGCGAATAGAGCAGAGCACTCTTCCCGCAACCTCCATAGGTGCCCAGCCCCCAGCTGCAACCGTGCGAAGCCCTCTGGTAACTTTCCTTTCTGGGAACATTATTCTTACTAGCCGGGGCATGTCCACAAAGAAAGAAGTTTTTCCATCTTAGGGCAACGTTCCTCGGGGAGCACATGAAGCCATGTCACTTGCTTTGGTTGGGGAGCCAGTACCTCCCCAAATTTGCAGCAAAATGAGGATTCTCAACCCATTTTTTCACCCCTTCCCTTCTCTCCTATCAACCCATTTTTTAATTAGCTAAACTTCTCTAAAGAGCAGCTTGGAAGTATATCCATCCAAAAGGTTAAAAATGTTTATATCTTTGACTCAGTAATTTCCTGTCTGGAAGAAATAACTAGAAATATGCATATGAATTTATTTTTGGTGGTATTTTTCATGTTAAAAACTTGTAAACCATCTAAATGAAAGTAATATGAATTATAGTACATTTATATATGTAATTGTTAATAATTAGGCTTTGAAAAATATTTAAAGATATGGGAAAGGTGATGTAATGACAAAATCAGGACATAATTGAACGTTATAGACAATGTATGGTGTGATATATTAAAATATAAATGTCAATATATATGCATGGGAAAAATACTACAAGAAAAATCTATTAAAGAGATTTTATTTAGGAAGAATTTACAGGGGCGGCACCTGTAGCTCAGTGAGTAGGGCGCCGGCCCCATATGCCGAGGGTGGCGGGTTCAAACCCAGCCCCAGCCAAACTGCAACAACAACAAAAAAATAGCTGGGCGTTGTGGTGGGTGTCTGTAGTCCCAGCTGCTTGGGAGGCTGAGGCAAGAGAATCACGTAAGCCCAAGAGCTGGAGGTTGCTGTGAGCTGTGTGATGACACAGCACTCTACCAAGGGCGGTACAGTGAGACTCTGTCTCTACAAAAAAAAAAAAAAAAAAAAAAAAGAATTTACAAGTATAGCCGGGCGTTGTGGCAGGTGCCTGTAGTCCCAGCTACTCCGGAGGCTGAGGCAAGAGAATCGCCTTAAGCCCAGGAGTTGGAGGTTGCTGTGAGCTGTGTGAGGCCACAGCACTCTACCGAGGGCCATAAAGTGATACTGTCTCTACAAAAAAAAAAAAAAAAAAAAAAAGAATTTACAAGTCAATTTTTTCATTTTTATTATTTCTTTAACTTTCCATGTTTTTTGTAATAAACGAGTACCACTTTTATAATAGGAAAAATTACATATGAATGATAATATGAACGATAATACTATTTCCATTGGAATAAAACAAGCATTTGTTCAAAATCTATTTTTAGTTTTCAAAATATATATTGAAAGTCTTTGTTTTTTTAGACAGAGTCTCACTCTGTTGCCCCGGCTAGAGTGCCGTGGTGTCAGCTCAGTCTCCCAAGTAGCTGGGACCATAGGCACCTGGCTAATTTTTTTTTTCTTTTCTTTTTTTTTTTTTTTTGAGACAGAGTCTCAAGCTGTTGCCCTGGGTAGAGTGCCATGGCATCACAGCTCACAGCAACCTCCAACTTCTGGGCTCACGCGATTCTCCTGCCTCCTCCCTCCCAAGTAGCTGGGACTACAGATGCCCACCACAACACCCAGCTATTTTTTTTTGGTTGCAGCTGTCATTGTTGTTTGGTGGGCCGGGCTGGATTCGAACCCGCCAGCTCAGGTGTATGTGGCTGGTGCCTTAGCTGCTTGAGCCACAGGCGCTGAGCCTAATTTTTCTATTTGTAATAGAGATGAGGTCTTGGTCCTGCACAGGTTGATCTCAAACTCCAGAGCTCAGGCAACCCTCCCACCTTGGCCTCTCAGAGTGCTAGGATTACAGGTTTGAGTCACTGTGCCCAGCCTGAAGTCTTCACTCTTCATGGCACTAATAATGAAGTTCTCTCTCCTTTTCAACTCCCAATGCAAATTCTTGGTACTTTTTGTTCTTAGCTCTAGAACCTTTAATATATACAATTTTGTTGATTTATCAAAATTGGGGGTGTCACTCTGAGTTAAACAAAGTAGTACACAAGGAAGGGCATGGGCTGTTCCAGGTCTTTTGTCATACTGACCTAGAACAACTAACATTTGGTTTTGCTACTCCTAAACTTTGTGTAGTCAGGCAACTCATTTAATCTTGCTGCAATTTACTGTCCTTCTCTTGTAGCAGAGATAATACCTATCTTGAAGAACAACCTGTTAGGAGGCTTAGGAGGTAATATGCAAAGCTCAAAATATGACTTCTGACACATAGCACATACCCAGTATTTGATAACTATAAAATTATTTGTAATTGTAAAGAAAATTTCATTTCATCATTACCTTAATTGATGGACTGATACTTTGAGGATTTAATAAACAGATACTGTATGGTAAGTCTTTTGGGAAAAGCACTTGTCTGATAGCATTAAAATAATATGTTTCAGTTTAACCTGTTGTTGAAGGTACACATTTTATTTCTTCTGTTTAGGTAAAGGATTTATCTTCAGACACACTTCTGCAGCAGCATGATGATTTGGATTTGGCTTTGGATAGTTGTTATAGTGGAGATACAGTAGTTATTTTTCCAGGAGAATATCAAGCTGCAAATCTTGCTTTATTGACCGATGACATCGTTATAAAGGGTTAGAAGGGCATTTTTTGTAATAACAATATGTACTGGACAAATTGTGTGTTTATAAATATGCTTAATGGAATTATGAGAAATTAGAATAGTTTATTGTTTCATAAAAATCTCTTATGTGCCTTTTGCAGTTAGCACCTGTTCATCCTATCTTCTATTAGCTCAAGCTCTATTGTTACTCAAACTACCTTTTTCTTATCTATCTCTACGGCTCTTCATATCACTTAGTAAGAAAACCTAGATGTAAGGCTATATTTTAATATACTCAGCGTTGGGCCATGCCTGTAGCTCAAGGAGTAGTGCACCAGCCTCATATACCAGAGGTGGCAGGTTCAAACCTGGCCCCAGCCAAAAAACTGCAAAAAAAAAAAAAAAAAAGTTTATATACACACATACACACACTCAGCATTTTCTCAGAAAAAGCGAATTTACATGCTAACTCATTAAAACAGAAGTAAAAAGCAGTTTACTAAGTCCCTTTGAGATTCTGAACATATTTAGTAATTTTCTACACTTTTAACTTTGAAGTAAAACAACAGTTGACTTAAACTTCACCCATCAGAAAATTGGGCAACATTTTTACTATATTTTGATGATGTAATCAATAGTATTTTGCTGAACTAACATGGGTAATAAGGATCAAATATGTAATTCAAAAAAATTATAGCCTTCTTCAGAATCAACTCATTCCTGACATTTTTAGATGATTGCTTTGACTACTCTAGAGCAAAATCATGGGTATGATTAACCTAAATAACTAATTCATCTAAGTTAATTCAAGAGTCTCTGCTAGTCTTTTTATAGTTTTTTTTTTTTTTTTTTTTGAGACAGAACCTCAAGCTGTCAACCCTGGGTAGAGTGCTGTGGCATCACAGCTGACAGCAACCTCCACCTCCTGGGCTTAAGTCAGCCTCCCAAGTAGCTGGGACTACAGACGCTTGCAACATCTGGCTGTTTTTTGGTTGCAGCTGTCACGTTGTTTGACGGGCCCAGGCTGGATTTCAAACCTGTCAGCTCTGGTGTACGTGGCTGGTGCCTTAGCTGCTTGAGCCACAGGCACCGAGCCAGTCTTTTTAGTTTTGAAGCCAGATTAGGGCATGGTATTTTTTTGTGTCTTACACACTTTGTAAACAATTGTTTATTATACGATTTAGGGAAATATATGTAACACTACTCAGGAGGATGAGCCTGGAAGATGTCTTGAGCCAGAGTTTGGGGCCAGCGTAAGGAACCTAGCAAGATTCCATTTGTTAAAAAACAAACATTCAAATTGATTATAGTCAGAGGTTTTCTATCATAGCATCAAAATAAGGACAAAAGACTACATTGTAGTTAATTATCGACTTAATTACCAACTGAATAATTACGTATATTGTTAAAAAATGTGCCAGGAAAAATTTAATATTAGCAAGTATTATTGAATGACTAAAGGGCTTTAAAATTTTGGATTATTGATTTAATTATGTATTTTTATCCCTATGAATCAGGAGTTGGGAAGAGAGAGGAAATTTTGATTACTTCTGAACCTTCTCATGACAGTTTTGTGGTATCCAAAGCTGACAATGTGAAACTAATGCACCTATCTTTGATACAACAAGGGACGGTTGATGGTATCGTGGTGGTGGAATCTGGCCACATGACTCTAGAAAACTGTATTTTAAAATGTGAAGGAACAGGAGTGTGTGTTCTTACAGGGGCTGCTTTGACAATTACAGACAGTGAAATAACTGGTGCCCAGGTATTTCATTCTATGAAAAGTAGAGCTTTATATGACTAGAGACAACTTTGAGCAATCTTTTGTTCTCTACATTACTTTCAAAATACTAAGGGTATAAATGTTTTTATTACATGGATATGCTGTATAATGCTTATAGTTTTTTTAGTGTGCCTACCAACAGAAAAGTGTTCATTTTAACCAATAGCTAAGTTTTTATCCCTCACTCCCTCCCCACCCTCTTGTTTCCATGCCCTTTGTGTCTTTTTGTGCCCATTATTTAGCTCCTACTTAGTAGTGAGAACATGGGGTGTTTTTCCATTCTTGAGAAACTTCATTTAGGATGATGGTATCCAGTTCCATCCAACTTGCTGCAAATGACATTGTTTCATTCCTTTTTATGGCTGGGTAATACTCCATGGCTTATATAGACATTTTCTTTTTCTTTTTTGAGACAGGGCCTTAAGCTGTCACCCTGGGTAGAGTACTGTAACATCACAGCTCACAGCAACCTCCAATTCCTGGGCTCAAGCAATTGTCCTGCCTCCGCCTCCCAAGTAGCTGGGACTACAGGAGCCCGCCACAACACCCAGCCATTTTTTGGTTGTAGCCATTGTTTGGTGGGCCCAGGCTGGATTCAAACCCGGTAGCTCAGGTGTATGTGGCTAGCCCTTTAGCCGCTTAAGCCACAGGCGCCAAGCCTACATTTTCTTTATTCACTCATATATTGATGGGCATTTAGGTTGGGTCCATCTTTGCAATTGTGAATTGTGCTGCAATAAACTCGGGTGCAGGTGCCTTTTTGATAAAATGATTTCTTTTCCTTTGGGTTGAGTGATACTAATATATATACAATGGTTATTTCTTCATCTTTGAATGGAATTATAATTAAACTTAGAAGCTGGTAGAAACCAACAAAATGAAGACAGGTACAAGAGAGTCATAGTGCACTTAGGAAAAGTAAACTGCCCAACTCCCAAATAAGTAATTATTAGCTTTAAGTGCAGTTTTTTTTTTTTGAGACAAGTCTGTGTTGCCCTTGGTAGAGGGCCATGGCGTCACAGCTCACAGCAACCTCTAACTCCTGGGCTTAAGCAATTCTTTTGCCTCAGCCTCCCAAGTAGCTGGGACTACAGGTGCCCACCACAACACCCGGCTATTTTTGTTGTTGTTGCACTTATCATTGTTGTTTAGCAAGCCTGGGCCAGTTTCGAACCCTCCAGCCTTGGTGTATGTGGCTGGTACTCTAACAACTCAATCTGGAAATCAGTGGCTAAAGAACCAATCATTAGTCAGTTTCAGGATTTATTTTAAAAGTGCTTATATGCTATTAAATATTGCTGTTAGGAATTGTTATTTGTTCCAGGTATTTCATTCTATAAAAAGTAGAGCTTTATATGACTAGAGACAACTTGGAGCAATCTTTTGTTCTCTGAATTACTTACGAAATATCAAATATAAAGAGCTAAATAATCGGGACATAGAAAAACTGAATCTTCGGGGCGGCGCCTGTGGCTCAGTCAGCAAGGCGCCGGTCCCATATACCGAGGGTGGCGGGTTCAAACCCGGCCCCGGCTGAACTACAACCAAAAAATAGCCGGGCGTTGTGGCAGGCGCCTGTAGTCCCAGCTACTCAGGAGGCTGAGGCAGGAGAATCGCTTAAGCCCAGGAGTTGGAGGTTGCTGTGAGCTGTGTGAGGCCACGGCACTCTACCAAGGGCCATAAAGTGAGACTCTGTCTCTACAAAAAAAAAAAAGAAAACCTGAATCTTCAAATAACAATCACAAGTTCTTCAATGGGAGGACCGAGAGAATGGAGTGAGAACAGATTAAACGAAAACATGAGAATCCTTTTAAAAAATGACCTTTTCTTAATTTCTACTAAAATGAGGAAATATACTTTAGTACTACTATTTTGAGAGATTTACCATAGATAGAAATTTTTATAACTATTGAACCATTTGCTTAAAGAGGCTTTAGATTCTTTTCTAGAAAATTCATTTGGGTAAGAGTAAAATGATCTCAACCTTCCTTCCAGGCTTAATGGTTCTCTGAAAGGTATTTAGTTTTCAGCATTTTGAAACATTCTCTCTACAATAAATTGTTGCATGCCTTATAACATATTTTCATGTAACTTAATGTTTAGATTGTTAATATAGATATACATTTTCATGCTTAAAGAAATTTTTGGGCCAGGCACAGTGGCTCATGCTTATACTTCCAGTACTTTTGAGGCTGAGGGAAGAGGAAGTCAGGAGTTCAAGACCAGCCTGGGCAACAAAATGAGACCCCTGTCTCTATGAAAAGTAAAGAAATTAGGTGTGGTGGTGCACACCTGTAGTCCTAGGAACTTGGAAGGGTGAGGAAGGAGGATCTCTGGACCCAAGGAATTTGAGGCTGCAGTGAGCTGACTACACCACTGCACTCCAGCCTGAGCAATGAAAACAGGGCCAGACCCTGTTTGAAAAAAAAAAAAAGAAAGAAAAAAGAATTGGAGAGGGATTTATGTGTTTTGTAAATCATTTTACTTCTAAATTTACAGGGTGCTGGTGTTGAACTGTATCCTGGGAGCATAGCCATTTTGGAAAGAAATGAAATTCATCACTGTAATAACCTCAGAACTAGTGACAGTTCAAAAAGCACCTTAGGTGGAGTTAATATGAAGGTATTCTCTTATTTCTTAATGTAGAATTGTTATGTAAGGATTGTAAGTAATTATTAGATAAGCATTAAAATATGAGTTTCAGTCTAAAAATTTAGCTTAATGTTACTGATTTGGTATACAAGTCATAATTAAAATACAGTTAAATGAGGGCTGGGAAACAAGTTTAGCCTTGTAATTTATTAATTATTCAATAATTTCAACTTAAAACTTTTGGCAAATAACTTCAAATTTGAAAAGTGTATATATAGGATTTGCTCTTTGCTCTAAAAGCATTTTAGATTTTACATTGATAAGATCTGTAATCTATTTGGAAGGTAAAGCCAATTAAGAGACTATAAGAAACACTATCTTACTTTCAAAGTTATGTAAAATGATTTTAGCTAAGCAATTAAAACATTAACAGCAATTTTCTGCTTCTACAAATCCTATCTTTCTAGGTCCCTCTTTAGGCTTGTGTAGTTAGTGAAGTTTTATTAAAGTACATTTTGTTTCCTCAAATAGATTATGCAAATTACTTAAGCGCAGGATTATATTATATACTACTAGTAGACCCCATGCCTCCCCAAGGATGATTTTGTACATTGTCAGATAATTGGTTGAAAATCAGGCACAAATGGTAAATAGGGGCAATTTTGAAAAACTTTATTTTTCTTAAAACTTTTTCTATTTTTTTTTCTTGAGACAGAGTCTCAAGCTGTCCCCCTGGGTAGTCCTGTGGCATCACAGCTCATGGTAACCTCAAACTCTTGGGCTCAAGTGAGTCTTGCCTCAGCCTCCTAAGTAGCTGGGACTACAGGCGCCCACCACAACACCCAGCTGTTTTGTCTGTTGCAGTTTTCATCGTTGTTTTTAGCTAGTCCAGGCCGGTTCGAACCCACCAACCTCGAGGTGTATATGGCTGGCGCCTAATCCACTGAGCTATGGGTGCTGCCCCATTTTTTCCTATTCTTAAGTATTTTTCTATTTTTTAGTGGTTCTCAAATGTTAGCAATCATCAGAATCACTTACAGAGGTCCTTCCAGTTTGATTCAGCAGGTCTAGGGTAAAGCCTGAGAATTTGTTCTAGTAAGTTTCCAAGTGATGCTAATACTGCTGGTTGAACTCATGCTCTAAAAACCATATTCCTGTTTCTTAGTGTGAGACATGGACCAGCAGCATTGGCATCACCCAGCAATTTGTTAGAAATGTAGACTTTCCAGCCTCAATTCAGACCCACTGAACAGAATCTGAAGTTCAGCAAGATCCTGAGGTGATTTAAATGTAAAGCTTAATAAGCATAGTTTATAAAATCAGACAAGATTGGCCCTTGCCTTTTCCAATCTCATCTCCTACCGCTTCCCTCTCATGCATTATATTCAAGCCACACTGGCTTTGTGTTCTAGAAATTAACTTTGTTTGACTGTTTCCTTTACTTGAAACACTTCGTTGACCTTAAGGTGGCTACCTAATTACATCTTAATGTTAATTGTCCCTCTTCAAAGAAGCTGTAAATGTAAAGAACACTCTAGTTAAGTGGTAATCCCTCTTCACCCAGTTATGCTATCACATTGCCCTGTTTTCTCCACATCACATATTATTTGAAATTATTTTCATATGTATTTTATTTAAATATTATCATAGTTTGTATTACATTAATCACTGTCTGGAAAATAGTACTTGTTCAAAACAAAGAATCTCAGTTGCTTTTAAAAAAGTTTAACCCAAAAATAAGTCCCAGAGTAATTTCTGTATGTTCATTACTTCATACTTTATGTAACTTAAAAATCAGAAAACTAATTTCCTTCAACAATTTAACAGGTTCTTCCAGCACCCAAATTGAAGATGACTAATAATCATATTTACAGCAACAATGGCTATGGAGTAAGCATTCTCCAACCAACTGAACAGTATTTTATTGTAGCAGAAGACGCTTTGAACAAAGGAGCTGCTTCAGGAGATAAAAAAGATGATACAATGCTCTCCAAAGTAATGCAAAATCTGAATCTGGAAATGAATAATAATAAGATAGAAGCAAATTTAAAGGGGGATATTAGAATAGTCACGAGTTAAAGCATTTGGATTAATGTTAAAGTTTTGTGTTTCAGAAATTTAATAGTTCTCATGGGCCACTAAAATGGTAGTTTAAATTGAAAGCTTAATTAAAAAATATTTAAACATTTTAATGCTTTCATTGAATGATTTTCCCTTTCCACCTTCTATCTATACTTTCCCCTATACAAGACTAAATATTATAATTTGTTTTCTTCTGCTGTCATAATAAATGACCACTAATGGCTTATGAATTTATTATCTTCAAGCTCTGTAGGTTAAAGTCTGACATGTATCTCACTAAACCAAGATGTTGACAGGTCTGCATTTATTTATTTTTATTGTTTGGGATTTATTGAGGGTACAAAGAATTAGGTTTCACCAATTACATTGGTTAAAGTCCCTCTTATACTTGCAGCCCATCCTCCAACCCCTCACTCCCCTACCCTACCCCTTGTGTTAGCTTTTCTATTGCCTTCATAGTAGAATTGAGTACATTGGATTCTTTTCTTTATGCTCTAGGACAGGTGTCGTCAAACTGCGGCCCTCAGGCCACATGAAGCGTTGTGAATTGTATTTGTTCCCCTTCTGTGTTTTACTTTAAAATATGTGCAGTGTGCATAGGAATTTGTTCAGTTTTTTCTTTTTTTTAAACTATAGTCTGGCCCTTTTACAGTCTGAGGGACAATGAATTGGCCCCCTGTTTAAAAAGTTTGAGGACGCTTGCTCTAGTTTTGTTTCCTCACTAATTAGAGTTGATAGAATTCAGCTCTTTGTAGTTGTAGGTTGAGATCCATTTTCGTGTTGGTTGTCTGCTGAGTCCCAGTTTCTACTGGCTGATTGTATTCCTGGTTCATGGCCTCCTTCCGCCATCTTCAAACCCAGCAAGTATGACCCACTATCCAGTCTCCTTTGAATCTCTCCTGCCTCTTGTCTCATCCCTTTGACCCACTTTCAGGATTCCTTTTCCACTTTTAAGGATTCATGTAATTAGACTGAGCCCCCCTGGATTATCCAGGATAATCTTCCCATCTAAAAGTCCTTTCCTTAATTTTTAACTTTTGTTTTCACAGATCAGGCTAACCTCCGGGCTCAAGCAATCCTCCCTCCTCTCTTAAGTAGCTGGAACTATAAGCCTGAGGCCCTTAACTTAAATATTTGCAAAGTGCCTTTTGTTATATAAAGTTAAGCATTCATAGGTTTCAGGGATTAGGATGACATCTTTGGAGGACCATTCTGCCTACCTCCTCTATCTTAATCAGTTTTCTAGGTTAAGCCCTAACTCTACTTCTCAAATGAGTTTAAGAAGAGTTTCCACCTAGGCATGGAGGCATGTGCCTATAATTCCAACTACTTGCTCCGGAGGCAGAAATAAGTAACTTGAATTTGAGACCAGCTTGACAACACAGGGAGATCACCCACACCCTCATCTCCAAGTTTCTTCTGCCAACTATCCAATACATAGCTTATATACATTTATAAGAGATTCTAATTAGAACTTAATGGAGAGATGGCTCTGTATTTGTTCTCTTTCCCTTTTACACACATAACCTGGCTTTCCCACTAGCAGGTAAATTTGTTAGCGTAAGTGCTGTATCCAAATTACACCCTGCACTGTATTGGGCAATGCAAATAATTTAAAAAGATGCTAATAGTGGGTCTATGCCTGCAGAAAAGACTGAAGTGAGATCTTACCATTACAATCTTTTAAAAAAAGACACATCACTGGTGTTGGGTATGGAAATGTGAGGATTCTAGAGGTTAAGATTGCACAAACTGAGGTTAGATGTCCTTGGAAGTAGAACAATGGATGAGTCAGAACCGTTTTGCCTTTTGTAATGGGATGGCAGTGGGAGTGATTTCCTTCATTCCATTGCCACAATGAGGAGCAGCAAAGCTAATGTCTCAACTGAAGAGCAGAATGGAAACTATGGTGCTGGAGCCTTTACCAGTTTAGGAAGTAGTAGTGAAAGCAGCAGGTGGCTGAAAGGCATGGCTATGCAGCTTAAGACATATGGAAGTATCTGATTATTAGAAGCTGTTCCTAAGTTGGTATTATTTGTGACCCTAAAGTTGGGAGATACATGCATATTATTTAAGATTTTACAGTTATGTCAGCCAGAAAGCAGTAAATTTGAAGATAAGTGTCTAATTTTCTCAAAGTACTAAAGTGAATAAAATAACTGTATAAATTATACTCAGTGATTGGACCAGTCCAAGTGTTCTTAAATTGTAGTACATAAAAACTGGTTTCAAGAGTCTACCTGAAATTTTAAGTAAAAAATTATGTGGGAGTGGCGCCCGTGGCTCAACGGAGTAGGGCGCCGGCCCCATGTACTGGAGGTGGCGGGTTCAAACTCAGCCCCGGCCAAAAACTGCAAAAAAAAAAAAATTTTTTTGTGCACGTCTTTTGGTGGAGAGTCCATAGCTTTCATCGTATTCTCAAACAATCTTCTAATCCTTTAAAAGCCTATGACCACTGAACTAGATCAGTTATTTCCTTTTTCATATTCTTTATTATTCAATCGTGGCCTAAACAGCTATTTGATTTTTCTTTTTTCTTTTTTTTTGTGGTTTTTTGGCCAGGGGCTGGGTT